>NC_083875.1:57526837-57606837 GCF_032452875.1 Bos javanicus | reverse complement strand
CAAATAATTTTGGGATCTCTAAAGCCTGTTTTACAACAGTTCAGTTCAGTCACTCAGTTGTGTCTGACTCTTTGCAACTCCATGAACCGCAGCACGTCAGGCCTCCCTATCCATCACCATCTCCCGGAGTCTACCCAAACCCATGTCCATCGAGTCAGTGATGCCATCCAACAATCTCATCCTCTGTCATCCCCTTCTCCTTCTGCCCTCAATCTTTCCCAGCATCAGGGTCTTTTCCAATGAGTCAGCTCTTCACATCAGGTGGCCAAAGTATTGGAGTTTCAGCTTCAACATCAGTCCTTCCAATGAACACCCAGGACTGATCTCCTTTAGGATGGACTGGTTGGATCTCCTTGCAGTCCAAGGGACTCTCAAGAGTCTTCTCTAACACCACAGTTCAAAAGCATCAATTCTTCGGCTCTCAGCTTTCTTTATAGTCCAACTATCACATCCATACATGACCACTGGAAAAACCATAGCTTTAACTAGATGGACCTTTGTTGGCAAAGTAATGTCTCTGCTTTTTAATATGCTGTCTAGGTTGGTCATAACTTTCCTTCCAAGGAGTAAGTATCTTTTAATTTCATGGCTGCAATCACCATCTGCAGTGATTCTGGAGCCCAGAAAAATAAAGTCAGCCATTGTTTCCACTGTTTCCCCATCTATTTGCCATGAAGTGATGGGACCGGATGCCATGATCTTCATTTTCTGAATGTTGAGCTTTAAGCCAACTTTTTCACTCTCCTCTTTCACTTTCATCAAGAGGCTTTTTAGTTCTTCTTCACTTTCTGCCATAAGGGTAGTGTTATCTGCATATGTGAGGTTATTGATATTTCTCCCGGCAATCTTGATTCCAGCTTGTGCTTCCTCCAGCCCAGCGTTTCTCATGATGTACTCTGCATATAAGTTAAATAAGCAGGGTGACAATATACAGCCTTGACGTACTCCTTTTCCTATTTGGAACCAGTCTATTGTTCCATGTCCAGTTCTAACTGTTGCTTCCTGAACTGCATACAGGTGTCTCAAGAGGCAGGTCAGGTGGTCTGGTATTCCCATCTCTTTCAGAACTTTCCACAGTTTATTGTGATCCACACAGTCAAAGGCTTTGGCATAGTCAATAAAGCAGTATTACAACAACTATGACATATTTGTTCCTCATCCCAATTCTGAAAATAAAGATTAGAGTAACTTTTGTACTTGTTTCCTATAGTTTGGAAGTAGAGGTGATGGGCTTGTGTAGCTGTAAGGTCTACTTCATTGTGTACAGGTAAATGGAACAAATCCTTGTTAGCAAAAAATTTACTGTGCTCGATTTTTAATAGAGATAGAAGGTAAATAATCTATGTGAGCAATGGTCTTACATCAATGTCTATATTAGTAAATAGATATGAAGTATAATTCTACTATGGATACAAGGCTACTTATTACCAGGTTTGCAATTCAATTACCTAGGGAGCCTCAAGTACCATTGATTATTCATTGGATTCTGAGATGGACTTGCTACACAACTACTCATTAATCCCTTCAGTGCTCCCGGGCATCCAGAGAATTTCAGTGCAGCAACAGTACCCTGGCTCAAGAGTTTAGCCAAAGACAGGATCCAGGGGTTGGGAAGCTTTTCCCCAGAAATAACAGCACGTCATTTTGGATTCAGATGTATATTCCCGCTGTCTTATCCTTGACCCTTTCTGATGCACTTTTCATGCAGAAAAGTTTCCCTGCAGGTATTTTCTCTTGTTACACCATAGCCATGTTTCTAACACTGTAAAGAGTTAGCTGTATGTCTGAAACCCAAGATCAGAGCACAAGTTTGTAACAGATGTTTTGGCAAATGTTGACACTATAGCTTAGACAGTGAAATCTGTGCTGACTCCAAATTGACCTCCTCAACCTCTGCAGGACCAATTGAGAGAAATCCTGAGTGTCATAAAGAATACTATTGCCTGGTCTCCATCCAAGACCTGTTTAATAAGAACCCTGAGGGATGAGGGCTCAGGCTGGATATTTTAAAATGCTCCTCAATTAATTCTAATGGGTATCTAAGTATGAGGGCCACAGTCCTGGAACACAGCAGATACCCATAAATAATCCTAGATTCCTCATTCTTATAGAACCCCCACGTCTTGGTCAAGTAAAAATCTACTTTCTAAATCAATTTTTTTCATCTTCTCTACTATTGTCTTAGAATTTTTCTTCTAGGACCTTCTAGAAGTTTTCCTTTTCTCTGAGCTTCTCATTTTCCATTATGGTGTGTTATTACTGCTAGCATAGAGTGATCTTTCTAGAACACAAATCTAATCATGCTACCCACCCCCTTTCTTAAAATTCTTCAGTGATTCATCAGAACTTTAGAACAAAGTCATGCAAGCTGTTTATTTTCTGACTGCCGCCTGCCTCTTCACCCCCATCCTCTCCATAAACCAAATGGCTGACATTCTCATGCCTTCACATCTTTGCCCTGCTCACTCCCCATCTTCTTGCTCAGCTGTCAAGCTGGAAACTACCATACTTCCTTGGGTATCCTTGTTCCCATTAAACTCTGTCCCCCTGATTGCATTGTGCCACTGGCCATATTAAGTTTATACAAAATCCAATGCTGAGGAAGAATCTTGTTTATTTCTACACTGAGAACGGTGTCCCACACTTAGGCCTTGATAAGTAAATGTGAAATTCATGGAGAAATGAGTGAACACATTACATGGAAACCTATCACTGGGAGCATTTTCATTGAGGCTTTCTCCATGTCAGTGCATGATTGTCACAAAATATGTTGTTGGAGAAATAATAACATGAAGATGGTAAGAATCTCCCATTATACTTTTTGGGAGGAAATTAATAATGATTTTCACTTGAGTTAAGGTTAAAATTGTATACACAGGCCATAAAACATTCTATAAGACTCTCATAGGGAAGGAAGGAGGAGGCAGATTTTATGGCTAAAATTTTCTGCTCTAAAAAACCATTAGCTATCTGATAGAGAGGAATTTGTAGCTGGTTCTGGCATGAAGGAATCTTAGAGTGACCATGGCTTCACTCTAAGACCTTAGTCCTGCTCTAGGATGATGTCACTCAGGGAAGCTGGCTTTTCCATAGCCTTCAATTCTGATGACATGTTAAAACCATAGATTACTAAATGGACAGCTCTCCATAGTCCTTTTGAGTGTAAAAGGTCTTCCAATTACTTGACATATAATACTGTGTAAGTAATAGAAGCATTCTGCCTATATGTCTTGCTCTAGGGATGGTTCTGTGCAAGCAGCTTGTCTTTTTGGAAACCTGCCTGTTCAACATGACAGGGGATACTACACAGTCCTTTGCCATGGCTGACACAGAAGAAATCACTCCTCGATGTGGTGTGGGGATATATGGATTGTATTTCTAAAAGACACAGAATATTTGAATAATAGGATCAGCATTGTCAGATGCCTGGTTTAGCATTTGCCAACAAGAAGCCTGGCTTATTTCCCTTTCCCAGTCAGGAGATTTACTTACTTCTTAAAATAAGTGATTCTAAATGACTTAGGTGTCAATATTTGATAGGAAGCATTGTTCCTTGTAAGAACTATTACTCAAGAAAATGAGGTGTCATTCTCCCCAGATGTTTTTTACAGTGAATTTTTTCAGGCTTATACTGAACTCCGTTAAGGGAATAGTTAACCTCGATAACCTCATGCAATAACTTGCTATCCTGGGGAGAAAGTCTTTTTTTTTTTTTTTTTTTTGGTATATCGTTATTCTGTGTGGCTTTCAGATGCAGGACTTGTCTTTTCACTTTTCAGAATGTGGTCTGCAAAAATGATAGAAACGTAGAATTGGAAAGGAAATACTAAATGAGGTCTTTGGGGCTAATCGTTCCTCCAGTTCAGGAACCATTCCCTCACAGCTTGGGCAGGGGCTACACTTCCTCATCATAAGTTGTCTCAGGAATGGGGCACTCACTACTTGGGAATTCATACATTTTCTTGGTGCTCAGCTTTCTTTGTCAGAAAGTTCTTTCTTGCTAAGGTGACAGTGGGGAAAAAAAATGTCTAAATATTTCAACTCATTTTGGGGGATTGCTTGTAGCCATGTAGCTAGATCAGAAACTAGGGTGACATGTAGGTCACTTGCAGAAGGGATGGCAGCTCCTCAACCATCATCCCACATTCTCTGAAGTCAGACAGGAAGTCTTGCAGAGGCAAGTCTTAGCATGAAAAGGTTAATTTAAAGATTCCTCTTCTCTCTCTAAGACCAAGGAGAAAATGTGGCCAGGACCACCCCTTCCTTGTGGCAAAAGATTAGGTGCTACTGTCCATGTGGAGGCAGGCTGGGAGTGAGCCAGAAGTCATCCAATTCAGATGGTTCATTTTAGCCATGATGGGCTTCCCAGGTGGCTCATCTGCCTGCACAGGAGACGTGAGTTCGATCCCTGGGTTGGGAAGATCCGCTAGAGAATGAAATGGCAACCTACTCCAGTATTCCTGCTGAGATAATCCCATGGATGGGGAACCGGGTGGGCTACAGTCCATAGATTCTCAGAGAGTCAAACATGACTGAGCATTGCACTGAAAAAACTGCTGGGCATGAGACACGTTGAGTGATTTTTAATTTATCTTCAGAGCATTTTTCTTCCATTGTTTTGAACCATCATTAAAGCTGTGTTGAAAATGATATAGCTAAAGTATTTGTGTCCATCAGTGAGAAAAAGGGCCATACAGATTGAGAGTATTATCTTCTCTCTTGGTGGCAGTGCTCTCAAAGTTTTATTCCAGTGCTATAATTTTGAATTTTAATGTTATAGCCCTTTACATATTTGAAAAACTTTCCCATGCTCACATTTCTCTTTCCAAATTACTTTGATGCATGCAGGCAAATCCAACTCTCTTCCTTCACTAGCATTTCCTAGGCTGTGATTTTGATGTTCTTTGCAGCCCATCACTGGTATCTGGATGCTTTATAGATTAATGATATCCCACAAAAATCTAGCCTGAGTGGAACACATTTATCCTGCTAAAGGGCAGAAGCAGAAAATTCCAGTAAAAAGGACACTGACAATGAATTATATTAACTACCTGTGTTGAGGATACTTCAACACAGGTCCTGGCTTACCACCTTGATTTCTGTGAGAGTTCAGACCCTGGTGTTCTAGGTACTGCTAAAGGTAAGCCAGGGAGTGTGGCTAGTGAAAAAGTTTTCAAGAGGGTCCTGAAGTTTGAAGTTGGGTGCTTGATTCTAAGGTAATTTTTTCTAGGTCTATATTGTCAGAGAAGTACTGGCAGCTTCTGGGAATTTTTTATTTCTAATAATTCTTGGTTTGAGGACTTTTGCTCCCCAGTCTAAATAATAATATTGTGAGTACATTAAACACACACAGACATACACCCAAAACTCCTTAAGCACATGAAAACCTTGCCCAGGCCTCTGGGTAGCATGGCTGAAAAAAATATCTATTCTTGTTAAATTGCAAAACCATTATTTTCCTCGGAAAAACTGCTAGAGTTTTATTTTGGCATCTGGGCATCTAGTGGCTGATCTGAAAAATGCATCTAGAGGATTTCAAAGGAAAATGAATGAATGCTCCAATCCTGGAGGAAATTTCTCAGATGTGCTCAGAAAGAGGGACTAATAAAGGACAGTTCTTCTTGTTAAAAAGAGAAGAATGGGGACCCACAATAAACATGGCCAGGTTTGTAGGCACATTTATGACATGAACCTCAGCAAGTTTACAGCAGTGGATAGGCAGGGTGATGCATGGGGCACGTCTGTACTCTGTGAAGCAGAGCAAACACTCAGGCAAACGCACAGGCCTATCACCTCTGCTCCCAAACAGAATTGATGTCACAGATGGGAAACTGTTTGGAGATTGCAATCCCATTCCACCGATTGCTTACCCGTAATAAAGCTCCTCTGCTGGTGGCTGCAGCCTAGACTTGGTTCTGGAAAAGCAAGGAATGGTTTGCCCGGGAGTGGCTGATGAGGTTCTGAACTAACCAGGACTACTCGTTCATCACGCCTCACATTAAGTCAGCAACTTGAGTTTCCTAAGCTGAAAAGCAAAGAAATATAATAGAGTTCTTGTAGTTCAGGATTAGGTAACAAAGGTTGTGTTCACTGCAGATTTTCTGTCCTCTGAGATGTGGCCACATTGAAGAAGGGGTTCTCTTGTTTTCCTTTCTGAAAGTATGCACGGTGTTTTGATAAAGCAAGGCATCCTGAATAATGCTAGATAAAATAAGTAGACTTGGTTTTTAGGATGTGATGACATTGGAGAAAAAAAGATAATTAAGATAGTATTTTCCCCTTCCTTTTTCCAGGCTTAAAATAGAAAATGTTCGGATTTCTTAAAAACAGCTCCTAACTCTCTGACTCATTAATCTTTTATCTCTCTTCCATGAAGCTTGAGCAGCAGAGCCAGACACTAGCCTATACCCAAACACGTAGAGAAGAGTGGGTAGAGGCTACTAAATGCACACATTTGTGGATTTGTTTTGCTTACCTTTGCTCTACAGGGTTACTGTTGACACCCGTGATAAATAATTTATTATGTGATTATAGAGAAATTTCACTGTTATGCTGACTTCATCAGAATATACCAATTTGGGAGCAAACATATTTAAATATTTAAACAAATATTTATGGCATGCTTGTTGCTGCTGCTGCTGCTGCTGCTAAGTCGCTTTAGTCGTGTCCGACTCTGTGCGACCCCATAGACAGCAGCCCACCAGGCTCTACCGTCCCTGGGATTCTCTAAGCAAGAGTACTGGAGTGGGTTGCCATTTCCTTCTCCAATGCGTGAAAGTGAAAAGTGAAAGTGAAGTCATGCTTACTGTGTACTAAACAATGTGTGAAGTATTGTGTACACTGTTGGATGCTAATGGGAGTTGTACACAGCAAGGACAAAATTTAGGAAATGGATCTTCCCACAGGAATAATGGAATGGATTTTAGCAGTATTTTATAGGTGGCCAGATTAGCATGTTTGATTTCATTTTATATGGATATTCAGCAGTTTTATGATTTTTTGTTTGTGGCATTTAGGTCTATTCTAAAGAGAGGACGGGGGCTTCCCTCATAGCTCAGTTGGTAAAGAATCCTCCTGCAATGCAGGAGACCCTGGTTTGATTCCTGGGCCAGGAAGATCCACTGGAGAAGGGATAGGCTACCCACTCCAGTATTCTTGGGCTTCTCTTGTGACTCAGCTGGTAAAGAATCCGACTGCAATGCTGGAGACCTGGGTTTAATCCCTGGGTTGGGAAGATCCCCTGGAGAAGGGAAAAGCTACCCACTCTAGTATTCTGGCCTGGAGAATTCCATGGACTATACAGTCCATGGGGTCACAAAGAGTTGGACACGACTGAGTGACTTTCACTTTCACTTAAAGAGAAAACATCTTAATCCAGCTTGTAATGTGAACATTCTTTCTGGAGATATAAAGCCAGGCAGTTCCTTTTTGTATTGGTTTTAAAGTCTGTGAGCCTTTCCTATCTAGGAGGAATGTGGAACTCATTTTTTTTTTCCATGACAACTATGTTCTTCAAATTTTATTTTTAAAATATCCTATAGGAAAATTGACTTTTTGTGTTCAGTTTTACAAATCTTAATCACTGCCACAATCAAGACAGATATGTTGCATCACCTTCACACTTAATTTTTCTCTGTTTTGTTTGAAGGATCTCTGCAAGGGGCACTATTTGAGCCTCAGCAACTAACTTCTCAAATACTCAGTCTTTGCGTGAGACAGGACTTCATTTTGCCAGGGCCAGACATGACTCAGTAATTGCTTGATCTTGTAAGAGTGGGCTCTTTCTTCTTTCAATCTACACTAAGCACTTTGTGGGCTGACACCTAGGATTTAGTAATCGTTACTCATGATAGCTAATCATTACTCATCACCTTTCATCTATCCCAATGCCTTCCTACAGGATTGGAAAACTGTCAGACCACAGATGACCTGAAGCATCTGTTGAGATGGATGTTATAGACTGAGGAAATTGGGGAGAATCTTCTCTTGTATGGAAACTTGGGGTTTGAACTAAGGACCTAGAGCACATACAGTGGGCAATGGTTAACACTGTTAAAATCACAATATGTATTTACTTTAGAAAACTAGATAGTTCCAACAAAAGATTTATAAAATTCTTGGCAGTTTGCTTTGAGAGTTTCTCAAATAGTTATTTCTCAAATACTTATTTGAGAAATAACTATTATTACTATTTTGGTGTAATTCTTTATATATGTATAAAATGTGTCTGAATCTCCAAATATCACCAAATAGAAAGCAATTATCATTTTCTCAATAGGAAATTAAAGAAAGAGTTTTTGGCCAGATTGATGATTTAAGAGATATAGCAGGTAATGGAATATACTCAGTCAGAAGAAAGAACAAAATAATGCCATTTGCAAAAACATGGATGGACCTAGAGATTGTCATACTAAGTGATGTAAGTCAGACACAGAAAGACAAATATATGATATCGCTTATGTGTGGAATCTAAGAAAAGGGTACAAATGAACTTGTTTACAAAACAGAAATAAAGTCACAGATGTAGAAAACAAACTTATGGTTATCAGGGGATAAGCAAATTGGGAGGTTTGAATTGACATATGCACACTGAAAAAGTAAAATAATTAGAATTGACATATATACACTGCTATATAATAAATAGATAACTAATAGGAACCTACTTTGTAGCACATAGAACTCTACTCAATGCTCTTCAGTGGCCTATATTAGAACAGATTCTTTAAAAAAGAGTGGATATATGTATGGTGGTGATTTAATCACTAAGTTGTATTGACTGTTGCAACGCCATGGACTGTAGCCCACCAGGCTCCTCTGTCCATGGGATTTCCCAGGCAAGAATCCTGGAGTGGGTTGCCATTTCCTTCTCCAGAGGACCTTCCTGACCCAGGGATTGAAACTGCATCTCCTGTATTGAAGGCGGATTCTTTACCACGGAGTCATCAAAGAAGGCTGATATATGTATATGTGTAACATATACACTTTGCTGTTCATCAGAAACTAACACGACATTGTAAATTAACTATACTCCAATAGAAATTTTTTAAAAAGAGAAGAGTGTACCAGTCCCTAATGGTGACATTTAATTTGTAATTTAAGATATATGTTTAAATCATTTAAAATACCATAATAATTAAGAAATAGTGCTTTTATAAACACGTATTTCCTAAAATAGTTGAACTGTTGTCTTAATTTGGTCTACTATTACAAATTACTATAGACTTGGTGACTTAGACAGCAAGCACTTATCTCTCAAAGTTCTAGAGGCTGAGGAGTCCAAGCTTAAGGTCCTGGCCAATTCAGTTTTTGCTAAGTGTACTCTTCCTGGTTTATAGACAGCCTTCTTCTTGTGTCCTCACATGGCAGAGAGAAAGAGGAAGAAAGGAAGCAAATTCTCTCTTGTTTCTTGTTAGGCCACTAATCCCTTCATGATGTAATTACCTGCCAAAGGCTTCATCTCCAAATACAATTACATTGAGGACTAGTATTTCAACATGTGAATTTTAAGGGTTACAGTTAGGCCATAGCAGCTGCCACTGGAGTTTTCATTTTTAGACCCATTTTCTGTGTTTCCTAGAGCACAATTTCTAGAGCACATGATCTTGTTTTCTAAGTAGTTCTAGATGCAAGACTTTTTTTTTTTTTTTTAAGTTCTTTTTAAAACAGAGGATAATTACTTTATAATATTGTGATGGTTTTTGCCATACATAAACATCAATCCACATTAGGTATACATAATGTCTCCTCCCTTTTGAACTCCCCTCTCACCTCCCTCACTATCCCACTCCTCTAGGCTGTCACAGTGCACTGGCTTTGGATTCCCTGTGTCATATATCAAACTTCCACTGGCTATCTGTTTAACATATGGTAATGTATGTGTTTCAGTGCTGTTCTCCCATATCATCCCATTTTCTCCTTCCCTTACTGTGTCCAAAATGTCTGTGTCTCCTTTGCTTCCTTGAAAGTAGGATCGTCAGTACTATCTTTCTAGATTCCATATATATGTGGTAATATATGATATTTGTCTTTTTCTTCTGACTTACTTCACTCTATATTAAAGGCTCTAGGTTCATCCACATCATTAGAACTGACTCAGATGCATTCATTTTTATAGCTGAATAATATTCCATTGTGTATATGTACCACAACTTCCTTATCCATTCATCTGTTTTTGGACATCTCAGTTGCTTTTATGTCCTAGCTATTGTAAATAGTGCTGCAGTGAATATTGGGGTACATGTGTCTTTTTCAATTCTGGTTTCCTCAGAGTATATGCCTAGTAGTAGGATGTTTTTCAATCACTGAAAATTTTATTCTAATTACATGTATCCATTCAAGCAATATTGAAGCAGTCATTCTGTCTCCAATTAGTTTGTAGGTATATATTTGTGATTTGTACAATATAACCACTTAATTCTAGTTTTTTAGTTTCAGTTCAGTTGCTCAGTCGTGTCCAACTCTTTGCAACCCCTCGGACTGCAGCACACCAGGCCTACCTGTCCATCACCAACTCCCAGAGTTTACTCAAACTCATGTCCCATTGAGTCGGTGATGCCATCCAACCATCTCATCCTCTGTCATCCCCTTCTCCTCCTGCCTTCAATCAACAGGTCTTTTCCAACAACCAGCAACAGGTCTTTTCCAAAGAGTCAGTTCTTCGCATCAGGTGGCCAAAGTATTGAAGTTTCAGCGGCAGCATCAGTCTTTCCAATGAATATTCAGGACTGATTTCCTTTACTATGGACTGTTTGTATCTCCTTGCTGTCCAAGGGACTCTCAAGAGTCTTCTCCAACACCACAGTTCAAAAGCATCAATTCTTCGGCACTCAGCTTTCTTTATAGTCCAAATCTGACATCCATACATGACTACTGGAAAAACCATAGCTTTGACTAGTTTTTCAGTCCGTATTTAATGTACCATAGTCTGTCAGTTTCTATCATGGTAGATTTCAAAAATGGACACAAAATCGTTCCACCCTTGAATGTACTTGATTTTTCAATGTAACTTTATAGCTTCTTCTATAAGAGGTAGTCTGTATTTCTCTATCCTTTGAATCTTGACTTGGCTATATAACTTGTTTTGGCCAGTGTGTCATTAACAAGCATGATACAAGCAGAGGCTTGAAATTGGGGTTTGTTTTATTACTGCCTTTGGGAGCACTGTGGCTACTACTATGTAAACAAGCCCAGGCTAGTCCAGTTGCCTCCATTGAGCCAGGTGACAGCCAACCAACTTCCAAGAACATGCATGAAGCCATCCACTATCAGCTGACCACATACACATGAATGAGTCTAGCTGACATTGTATGGAGCAGAAATGAATCATCGTATTAAGCACAGCCTAATTTGTTACCCAACATAATGTTGAGCAACTGAAATGGTTCTTGTTTAAAGCCACTAACATTTGTAGTTGTTTGTTATACAGCAAAACTAACAGATTTATTAACTTTAAACATTTTTTATTGACTTCCGTTTACAGTATAGTGAGAATTTGACTCTCTTATAGTCCTCTCTCTCCTACAACTTCACCTCTCCACTCGTCTCTCAGTGGATCTACAGTACACATCTTGGTGACTCTAAAGTCAGTGATCAGGTTGTTATGCCTTGCATATTACATTAGAACCAAATAGTCTCTCGGAGAAGTTCTTCCTTTTAAATTCTTCCTGGGAATAATCATTGTCTCTCTTTTTAGAATTCACTTAGCTTTCTATGTATCTTTTCTTTTTTTCAAAATTCTCTTTTAGATCAATTGATCACAAATATTCTTTTATTGATGATCAAGTATATCAGGCGATTCATTATTTTGGTGTTATTTTTCTTGGAGCCCTCTTTTGGAGCCCCTACTCCTCTTGCTTTGATCTGATCTGATTGCTCTCCAGACTGGCAGCATAACTGCCACTTTGCCAACTCTTCAGTATTGGGATATTCTGATTCTTGGATTCCTATGTCTATCTGTTCTTCGGTTATCTCCATCCAAGTTTTTTAAGTACTTTCTCGTTGGTCTTGAGCAAGTGAGTGCAGTGGGGGAATGAGGTGGGCAGACATACTGCAGATGGCCCCAAATTCTGGCACAAGAAAAAATGTACTTTCTAGAATCTAGATGTCACTTCCAAGAGTCAGCCAGCCAAGGAGTGACAATGCAGGTACATTTCTCACTTTCAGTGTCTTTAACAGTGAACTGAGAATGATGTCTTGCATGCTTTGTCTCAAACTTTCTTTGTGAAGGGCAATGAGATGTTTGTGGTTGTATTTTGTGACTTGTAAAGTTTAATATAAATGATGTTATTATGTGAGAAAATATGAAGCCTAGATCAGGAATGAGAAGGTGCTACACCAGGTCCAAATGTGACCTTCACAGAATCTCTCTGAAGCCCAAATCTGACTTCTAGGTGAGGGGTCAGTGCAGGGAAGTGCCAGAAGAACTAAACTGAATCTGAAGATCTAAGTCTTAGCCTTGGATCACAACTAATAGAGCTATGTGACTTTGGATGAACCACTAAGCCTCTCCAAGTTTAGATTTGCTCTTCTGTAAAATGGGGTTTGAAAGGGGGGCCTCTATGTGAATTTCAGCATTAAAATTCTATGAGGTCAGCCACCTTGATTTCAGAAGACATTGTGTGCTTTGTCTGAATATACAATACAGATTTCTGCTGTGGTGAAGAGATGGTTAAATGTATCTTTGACAACAAAGTCAAATAACACTCAGTAATGAAACTCCCTGATTTCATTTTCTCCCTCCTGGATATGATGGTGTACCTGCGTTGTCTCTCCTTGTCTAGCTGCTTCTCAGAAGTGATGTCCAGACAGAATGGCCTCTAGACAGTGAACTTCCCTCACACAGCAGAGTTTGGGGCCTCCTGCGGCATGTCTGCCCACCTCATCTCCCCACAGCACTCACTAGAGCAGAGAAGATTAACTTTCCGAAAATGAAAAGGACAGAGAGAAGACGAGCTGCTTATCAAATATGCACATTTCAGATGGAACTTCACACTCAGTAGAAAGATGTTAGATTGCTGTTAGCTCTCTGGAGCGCTCCTGACAATGTGTTATCAGGTCATGTTTGCATGACAGAGGCAGCCCAAGCAGGAAACATTAAGTCATATGACTTCTAAGACGGAATCAATCAAGTGAGCAGTACCGCTCCTGAAAACTAATTTCACCTTCATAAGGTCTGGTTATCTGTGCAGCAGACATGAGGTTTGTCAGCCCCATTTCAGTCTGACCAGGTTCAGCACTGCATCAAGAATTTTAATGAACCGACACTGTAATATGTATGAAAGATGACACTGAGATGAATTCATGAAAAACCAAGTCCCCATGAAATATGAACAATTACTTGCGGGCTTCTCCACCTACTTAGCTCATTTGAAATGTCCATTTCAAAGGCCTTTGTCTTTCTGGGGTTCATTTGCAAGTTTGTGCACAGATTTTCATCATATTTAACCAGTTTAAAAATCAAAGGAGCTACTTACAATCAAACAGTTCAGTGAACTCTAGTTTGATGGGGGCAGAGCCAAGGCTGATCAGAGCTTAAATCTTCATTTGGCTGCAGAAGCACAGATTTCCTTGTATGGGGAGAAAGGGGCCTGAAAAGACTGGATCCTTATGCCCACTCCATTCTAGGCTTTCAGTGTGGCCCTAAAAAAGGTCCTAAGTTCTCATCCTAATGACAGCATACCCTCTCTGGTAGTAGTAAGATTTATAGTTTTCAGCTTCAAGATAGCACTACCAGGGTTAGCCTTATTTTAGAAACTCTTAAAATTTGTTAGTAGATACATGTTGAAATTACAAATAGCTGAAGATTATGGTTTTCTCTTGGTACGTGGCATCCCAATCCATTCTCCAGATCTTGTATCCCTTTTATGAATACCGCTGCCATGGACATGCATTTTATTTGCTGATCTGTATAATTTAGGATGTTTCATATACTGTTAACCACAATTCTTAGCTTATTCTCAGAGGTTACGGGCCATATATTACTGTCCTCATTTAGCCGCACTTTCACTGTAAGCTCCTTATCCTTCAGCGGACCTTGCTTCCCACATTACAGACACACTTTCGTCACCTAGCTCGAGGACATGATATGTATCTCTCTTCTGTCTTTCTTTACCTTATTTCTTTATCTTAAATGTAAAATATTTCAAATATACAGAAAATACAGAGATATTTTAAAAACAATATTCGTGTATTTACTATTCAAGCAACCTTAGCCAGTTTTACTATTTTGTTGTATTTGGCTCAGATCTTTTATCTAAATAAACAAAAACCTCCATGATAAGGACAGTGGAAGACCCCAATATTCTCTCCAATTTTTTCTTGCCGCCTCCAACAAAGGTAATTACTATCCTGGACCTGGCAAATACATTCCCCATACATGCTTTATTATGAAGAAAATGTTTATGTGCTCCATTAAACAATATGTGGCACTGTTTCCATGTTATACAAGTGTTATCATGCTGGATACACACTTTTGTAAATTGATTTTTCTCTTACTATTATACTAATGATAATTCATATTATTTCATGTGGTTTTATTTCATTCATCTCTATTATTGTATAGTATTCCATAATAATAATTTTATAAATAACTAGTTCCATTTGGAAGGAAATTAAGTGTTTTATGTCAAGTATTGATGAAAGACAAGTGAAAGTGTTAGTCACTCAGTTGTGTCCAACTCTTTGCAACCTGTGGGCTATAGCCTGCCAGGCTCCTCTGTTCATGCAATTCTCTAGGCAGGAATACTGCAGTGGGTAGCCATTCTCTTTTGCAAGTTACAATGAATATTCTTCAACATATGAGGAAGAAGACATCTAGGGTGTATGGTATAATTAGAAGTGTATACTAGGTTAAATGGCATGCACAATTCAACTACATTAGATTATTCTCTAATGTAATTCAACCAATTTTTAGATCACTTTTTATTTATTTTTCAGTTCAGTTCAGTTCAGTCACTCAGTCATGTCTGATTCTTTGTGACCCCATGGGTTGCAGCACACCAGGCCTCCCTGTCCATCACCAACTCCCGGTGTTTACCCAAACTCATATCCATTGAGTAGGTGATGCCATCCAGCTATCTCATCTTCTGTCATCCCCTTCTCCTGCCCTCAATCTTTCCCAACATCAGTGTCTTTTCAAATGAGTCAGCTCTTCACATCAGGTGGCCAAAGTATTGGAGTTTCAGCTTCAACATCAGTCCTTCCAATGAACACCCAGAACTGATTTCCTTTAGGATGGACTGATTGGATCACCTTGTAGTCCAAGGGACTCTCAAGAGTCTTCTCCAACACCACAGTTCAAAAGCATCAATTCTTTGGTGCTCAGCTTTCTTTATAGTTCAACTCTCACATCCATACATGAAATCCATACTCACTGGTATGGAGTGAATGAGATGGAGTAAATCTATCTCACATCCAAAGTACTGGAAAAACCACAGCCTTGACTAGACAGACCTTTGTTGACAAAGCGATGTCTCTGCTTTTTAATATGCTGTCTAGGTTGGTCATAACTTTTCTTCCAAGGAGTAAGCGTCTTTTAATTTCATGGCTGCAATCACCATCTGCAGTGATTTTGGAGCCCCCCAAAATAAAGTCAGCCACTGTTTCCAATGTTTCCCCTTCTATTTTCAATGAAGTGATGAGACCAGATGCCATGATCTTCGTTTTCTGAATGTTGAGCTTTAAGCCAACATTTTGACTCTCCTCTTTCACTTTCACCAAGAGGCTCTTTAGTTCTTCTTCACTTTCTGCCATAAGGGTGATATCATCTGCATATCTGAGGTTATTGATATTTCTCCCAGCAATCTTGATTCCAGCTTGTGCTTTAGTAAAAGACCACTTGTATTCCCAATGCTTACCAATATATGCATGCTGAGTCACTTCCATCATTTCTCACACTTCATTGCCCTATGGACTGCAGCTTGCCAGACTCCTCTGTCCATGGGATTCTCCAGGCAAGAATACTGGACTGGGTTGTCATGCTCTTTTCCAGGGAATCTTCCCAACCTAGGATTGAACTCGTGTCTCTTGCATTTCCTGCATCTCTTATATCTCCAACCTGTAAAGGTGGGTTCTTTACCACCAGTGCCACCTGAGAAGCCCACTTACCAATACTGAGTATTTATTTAATCATTTAAGAAATATTTATTTTGCAGCTCCCATGAGCTAGGCACTGTCCTAGGTGCTGAAGACTCAGTTCATTTCAGTTCAGTCGCTCCATCAAGTCTGACTCTTTGTGACCCCATGGACTGTAGCATGCTAGGCTTCCCTATCCACTACCATCTCCCAGAGCTTACTCAAACTCATGTCCATAGAGTTGGTGATGCCATCCAACCATCTTATCCTCTGTCATCCCCTTCTCTTCCTGTCTTCAATCTTTCCCAGCATCAGGGTCTTTTCCAATGAGTCAAATCTTCTTATCAGGTGGCCAAGGTTTGGAGTTTCATCTTTAGCATCAGTCTTTCCAATGAATACTCAGGATTGATCTCCTTTAGGATAGACTGGTTGTATCTCCTCACAGTCCAAGGGACTCTAAAGAGTCTTCTCCAACACCACAATTCAAAAGCATCAATTCTTCAGTGCTCAGCTTTCTTTACAGTTCAACTGTCACATCCATACATGACTACGGAAAACTATAGCTTTGACTAGACGGACTTTTGTTGGCAAAGTAATGTCTCTGCTTTTACAGATAATAGTAATCTGTAATAGTTGGATTACAGATAGGTTATTGTGACTATCAATAACCTAAAACTCAGTAAAACTCAAAACAACATGCACAAATTTCTTAATCACATAAAGATTTCTTTTTTCTTTTTTAAAAAATTTAAATTGAAGCATAGTTGATTTTGGAGTAGGAAGTGCTTACTCACTCCAGTACTCTTGCCTGGAAATTCCCATGGAGAGAAGCCTGGAGCTACAGTCTATGGGGTCACAAAAGAATTAGGCATGACTGAGCAACTGACAACACAGTTGATTTACAATGTTGTGTTAGTTTCAGGTATACAGCAAAGTGATTCAGTTATATATATTCTTTTATAGATTCTTTAGCCGTATAGGTTCTTACACAATGTTGAGTATAGTTCACTGTGTTACACAGTAGGTCCTTTCTGTTTAAATATTTTATATATAGTAGTGTATATATCTCCAGGACTCTAGCCTGGAAAATCCGATGGGTGGAGGAGCCTGGTAGGCTGCAGTCCATGGGGTCACGAAGAGTCGGACATGACTGAAGCAATTTAGCAGCAGCAGCAGCAGTGTATGTATCTTCACCTGTGAGAAGTTCAAAATTACAACTCACTGCTGAATAGCCATTGACAAGAGAATGTTTGATCAGACCAAAAAAGAGACCCCACATCCAAGGGCAAAGGAAAAACCCCAGTAAGATGGTCAGTTCAGTTCAGTAGCTTAGTCGTGTCTGACTCTTTGTAACCCCATGAATCACAGCACACCAGGCTTCCCTGTCCATCACCAACTCCTGGAGTTCGCTCAAACTGATGTCCATCGAGTTGGTGATGCCATCCAGCCATCTCATCCTCTGTCATCCCCTTCTCCTCCTGCCCCCAATCCCTCCCAACATCAGGGTCTTTGCCAATGAGTCAACTCTTTGCATAAGGTGGCTAAAGTATTGGAGTTTCAGCTTTAGCATCAGTCCTTCCAAAGAACACCCAGGACTGATCTCCTTTAGGATGGACTGGTTGGATCTCCTTGCAGTCCAAGGGACTCTCAAGAGTCTTCTCCAACACCAGAGTTTGAAAGCATCAATTCTTTGGCACTCAGCTTTCTTCCCAGTCCAACTCTCACATCCATACATGACCACTGGAAAAAACATAACCTTGACTAGATGGACCTTTTTTGGCAAAGTAACATCTATGCTTTTTTTAATGCTATCTAGGTTGGTCATAACTTTCCTTCCAAGGAGTAAGTGTCTTTTAATTTCATGGCTGCAATCACTATCTGCAGTGATTTTGGAGCCCCCCAAAATAAAGTCTGACACTGTTTCCACTGTTTCCCCATCTATTTCCCATGAAATGATGGGACCAGATGCCATGATCTTAGTTTTCTGAATGTTGAGCTTTAAGCTAACTTTTTCACTCTCCTCTTTCACTTTCATCAAGAGGCTTTTTAGTTCCTCTTCACTTTCTGCCGTAAGGGTGGTGTCATCTGTATATCTGAGGTTATTGATATTTCTCCTGGTGATCTTGATTCCAGCTTGTGGTTCTTCCAGCCCAGTATTTCTCATGAGTAAGATGGTAGGAGGGGCAAAATCGCATTTTCAATCAAACCCCATAGCCACAAACTGTAGAACAATTATACCAAAGAAATTCTCGCACTGTTAAGAGAGTTCTAGGACCCACAACAGATTTCCCAACCTATGGATCTGGCAAGGGGACTGAGAACCGTCAAGAAATTTGAGTTTGGAGGCCAGTGGGATTTGATTACAGAATTTACACAGGACTGGGGAAGCAGACTCTTGGAGGGCACAAACAAAATCTTGTGCCACCAGGACCCAGGAGAAAGGAGCAGTAACCCTACAGAGACTGATGCAGACTTGCCTGTGAATGTCCAGGAGTCTCTGGCAGAAGCATGAGTCAGTGGTAACCTGCTGCAGGGTCAGGAGCACTGAGTACGGCAGTGCGTGCACGGGACCTTTTAAAGGAGGTCGCCATTATGGTCATTACCTCCACCAGAGTTTGGTCTCAGGTCAAGCAACAGGTACGGAACACAGCCCCACCCATCAACAGAAAATTAGATTACAGATTTACTGAGCATGGCCCTGCCAGTCAGAACAATACCCAGTTTCCCCACAGTCAGTCTCTCCCAACAGAAAGCTTCCATAAACCTCTTATCCTTCTCCATCAGAGGGCAGACAGAATGAAAACCACAACCACAGAAAACTAATCAAACTGGTGACATGAACGACAGCCTTGTCTAACTCAATGAAACTATGAGCCATGCCGTGGAGAGCTACCCAAGATGGATGGGTCATGGTGGAGAGTTCTGACAAAATGTGGTCCACTGGAGAAGGGGATGGTAAACCACCTCAGTATTCTTGCCTTGAGAACCCTTAAATAGTATGAAAAGGGAAAATATAGGACACTGAAAGATGGACTCCCCAGGTTGGTAGGTGCCCAATATGCTACTGGAGGAGAGTGGAGAAATAACTCTAGAAAGATTGACGAGATGGAGCCAAAGCTAATACAATGCCTGGTTGTGGATGTGATTGTTGATGGAAGTCAAGTCAGATGCTGTAAAGAACAATATTGCTTAGGAACCTGGAATGTTAGGTCCATGAATCAATGCAACTTGGAAGTGGTCAAACAGGAGATGGCAAGAGTGAATGTCAACATTCTAGGAATCAGTAAACTAAAATGGACTGGAACGGGTGAGTTTCACTCAGATGACGGTTATATCTACTACTGTGGTCAAGAATCCCTTAGAAGAAATGGAGTAGCCATCAGATTCAACAAGATTCCAAAATGTAATACTTGGATGCAATCTCAAAAACAACAGAATGATCTCTTTTCGTTTCCAAGGCAAACCATTCAATATCACAGTAATCCAAGTCTGCCCCAACCAGTAATGCTGAAGAAGCTGAAGTTGAACGGCTCTATGAAGACCAACAAGACCTTCTACAACTAACACCCCAAAAAGATGTCCTTTTAATTATAGAGGATTGGAATGCAAAAGTAGGAAGTCAAGAGATATCTGGAGTAGCAGGCAAATTTGGCCTTGGAATACAAAATGAAGCAGGACAAAGACTAACAGAGTTTTGCCAAGAGAATGCACTGGTCATAGCAAACACTCTCTTCCAATATCACAAGACTCTACACATGGACATCACCAGATGGTCAATACTGAAATCAGATTGACTATATTCTTTACAGCCAAAAATGGAGAAGCTCTATACAGTCAACAAAAACGGAATGGGAGCTGACTGTGGCTCAGATCATGAACTCCTTATTGCCAAATTCAGATTTAAATTGAAGAAAATAGGGAAGACCACTAGACCATTCAGGTATGACCTAAATCAAATCCCTTACAGTGGAAGTGAGAAATAGATTCAAGGGATTAGATTTGATAGACAGAGTGCCTGAAGAACTATGGATGGAGGTTTGTGACATTGTACAGGAGGCAGGAATCAAAATCATCCTCAAGAAAAAGAAATACAAAAAGGAAAAATGGTTGTCTGAGGAGGCCTTAATAGCTGAGGAAAGAAGAGAAGCTAAAGGCAAAGGAAAAAAGGAAAGATACACCCATTTGAATGCAGAGTTCCAAAGATAAGAAAGCTTTCCTCAGTGATTAATTCAAACAAATAGAGGAAAACAATGGGAGGGGAAAGACTAGAGATCGCTTTTAGAAAATTATAGATACCAAGGGAATATTTCATACAATGATGGGCACAATAAACAACAGAAATGGTATGGACCTAACAGAAGCAGAAGATATTAAGAAGAGAGGGCAAGAATACACAGAAGAACTGTACAAAAAAGATCTTCATGACCCAGATAACCATGATGGTGTGATCACTCACCTAGAGCCAGACATCCTGGAATGGTAAGTCAAGTGGGACTTAGGAAGCATCACAATGAACAAAGCTAGTGGAGGGGATGGAATTCCAGTTGAACTATCTCAAATCCTAAAAGATGATGCTGTTAAAGTGCCACACTCAATATGCCAGCAAATTTGGAAAACTCAGCAGTGGCCACAGGTCTGGAAAAGGTCAGTTTTCATTCCAATCCCAAAGAAAGGCAATGCCAAAGAATGCTCAAACTATTGCACAATTGCACTTATCTCACATGCTAGCAAAGGAATGCTGAAAATTCTCCAAGTCAGGCATTAACAGTATGTGAACTGTGAACTTCCAGATGTTCAAGCTAGATTTAGAAAAGGCAGAGGAACTAGAGATCAAATTGCCAACATTTGTTGAATCATCAAAAAAGCAAGACAATACCAGAAAAACATCTAGATCTGCTTTATTGATTATAGCAAAGGCTTTGACTGTGTTCATCACAACAAACTGTGGAAACTTCTTAAAGAGATGAGAATACCAGACCACCTGATCTGCCTCCTGAGAAATCTGTATGCAAGTCAAGAAGCAACAGTTAGAACTGGACATGGAAGATCAGACCTGTTTCACATTGTGAAAGGAGTACATCCAGGCTGTTTATTGTCTCCTTGCTTATTTAATTTCTATGCAGAGTACATCACACAAAATGCTGGTGTGGATGAAGCACAGGCTGGAATGAAGATTGCCAGCAGAAACATCAATACCATCAGATATGCAAAAGACACCACCCTTATGGCAGAAAGCGAAGAAAAACTGAAGAGTCTCTTGATCAAAGTGAAAGAGGAGAGTGGAAAGGCTGGCTTAAAACTCAACATTCAGAAAACTAAGATCATGGCATCTGGTCCCATCACTTCATAGCTTATAGATGGGAAAACAATAGACACAGTGAAGGACTTTATTTTGGGGGCTCCAAAGTCACTGCAGATGGTGACTGCAGCCATGAAATTAAAAGATGCTTGCTCCTTGGAAGAAAAGCTGTAATCAACCTAGACAGCAAGATAAGAAGCAGAGATGTTATTTTGCTGACAAAGGTCCATCTTGTCAAAGCTATGATTTATCCAGTAGTCATGTATGGATGTGAGAGTTGGACTATAAAGAAAGCTGAGCACTGAAAAAGTGATGCTTTTGAATTGTTGTGTTGGAGAAGACTCTTGAGAGTCCCTTGGACAGCAAGGAGATCCAACCAGTCCATCCTAAAGGAAATCAGTCCTGAATAATCATTGGAAGGACTAATGCTGAAGATGAAACTCCAATACTTTGGCCATCTGATGCAAAGAACTGACTCATTAGAAAAGCCCCTGATGCTGGGAAAGTTTGATGGCAGGAGGAGAAGGGGACAACAGAGAATAAGATGGTTGGATTGCATCACCGACTCGAGGGACATGAATTTGAGAAAACTTCAGGAGTTGGTGATGGACATGGAAGCCTGGCATGCTACAGTCCATGGGGTTGTAAAGAGTCGTACATGACTGAGCGACTGAACTGAACTGAGTGTATATATGTTAATCCCAAACTCCTAATTTATCACTCCTCCCCTAATTTATCACTCCTCCCCCTCTTCTTTTAGGTAATCATATGTTTATTTTATTTCTGTTTTGCATATAAGCTCATTTGTATTTTTTTTAAAGATTCCATGTATAGGTGATATCATATGATATTTGTTTTTGTCTGACTTACTTCACATAGTATTATAATCTCTATAATCCACGTTGTTGCAAATGACATTATTTCTTTATCTATGGCTTATTAATATTCATATATATTTACTTCTTATGTGTTTTATATATATATATACATAAGTAAATGTGTGTGTGTATATATATACATATATATAATATGTATGTGTGTGTACATGTATTAATATATACACAAGTACATATATACATGTCTATATACATATATGGGCTTTCCTTGTGGCTCAGTTTGTGAAAAATCTGCCTGCAATATGGGAGACCTGGGTTGAATCCCTGAGTTTCGAAAATCCCATGGAGAAGGGAAAGGCTACCCACTCCAGTATTCTGGCCTGGAGAATTCCATGGACTGTATAGTTCATGGGGTCACAAAGAGTCGGACATGCCTGAGCAACTTTCACTCATTATATACATATATACATATAGTTAGACTATAGAAATAAGGAGATATATATTAATTTTCCTTATAATAATGAAGATCCACTTCATAATACTTACTGATCCAAATATTAATCATTCAGCCTCAACTTAAATTTCTCCACTTCTATGAGTATAGCTGGATCTCTCATCTCCAAAATTATTTGATGTTTTATTTGTGGTTTATCTTATACCATCTAGTAGCATTACTTTGACTGTACAGCTCTCATTTTAAGATTCAAGCCATTTGAATGTTATTTGAATGTCTTTGATGTGGTTGTAGTGTCCTCGAATTCACCAGTCATATTCTCCTAAAAACACATTATTCTCATTAGCATGAACAATTAGAAAATGAACTTGAGAATAATTTCATTTATAAAAACAAAAATTAATACAATTTCCAAAATATAACATATAGGTATAAGACTTATACACTTAAATCTACAAAATATTTTTGAAAGAAATTAAAGAAGATCTAATAAATATAAAGATTTCTCATGTTCATAGATTAGAGGTATTAAGAAGTTAAGATGACAATACTCCCCAATTTGACTTTGTTAAGTCATGCAACCTTTATATAATTTTAAAGTTAATGCAACTTTTATCTAAATCTCATGCAATTTATTTGCAAAAATTGACACATTGATCCTAAAATTCATATGGAAATGCTAGGGACCCAGAATAACCAAAACAATCTTGAAAAAGAACAGACTTGGAGGATTCATATTTCCCTATTCAAAACTTACTACAAAGATAGTGTAATCAAGAAAGTGTGGTACTGGCATAAGGATATACATATTCATCAGTAGAATACAATTGAGAGTCCAGAAATAAGTCCATACATTTATGCTCAATTGACTTTTGATAAGGGTGCCAAGAAAATTCAATGGTAGAAAATAGTCTTTTCAACAGTGTTCCTGGGACAAGTGGATAACCAAATGCAAAAGACTGAAATTGGATCCCTATTTTATGTCATATACAAAATAAACAAAAAATGAACTACAGACCTAAATATGAGTTAAAGCTATGAACTCCTTTAAGAAGAAATCTTTACTACTTTGGATTAGTCAATGGTTTCTCCTATATGACACAAAAAGTACAAAAAATAACAGCAAAAAATAGATACATTGGTTATCATCAAAATAAAAACTCATGTGCATCAAGAAAATAAGAAAATAGCCCACAGAATTGGAGAAAATACTTGAAAATCTTATGTATCCAATAAAGGACTTATATCCAGAATATGTTAAGAATTTGTACAGCTTAACAAAGAAAAGACAAGTAACCCAATTTTAAAAAATGGGTGAATGACTAGGATAGATATTAAGTCAAAGATATACAAACATCCAATAAGCACAGGAGAAGATACTCAACATTATTGATTATTAGGGAAATATACATTAAGACTGCAGTGAGATGGTACCTCATTGTGGTTTTGATTTGCATTTCTCTGGTAATGAGTGATGTTGAGCATCTTTTCATGTGTTTGTTAGTCATCTGTATATCTTCTTTGGAGAAATGTCTGTTTAGTTCTTTGGCCCATTTTTTTGATTGGGTCAATTATTTTTCTGGTATTGAGTTGCATGAGCTGAAACATGTGTATTACCATATGTGAAACAGATGACCAGTCCAAGTTCAATGCAGGAAACACGGCACTCAAAGCCGATGCACTGGGACAACCCAGAGGGATGGGATGGGGAGGAAGGTGGGAGGGGGGGTTCGGGATGGGGGGTTCGGGATGGGGGACACATGTACATCCGTGGCTGATTTATGCCAATGTATGGCAAAAACCACCACAATATTGTAAAGTAATTAGCCTCCAATTAAAATAAATGAATAAATTAAAAACAAACAAACATAAAAACTGCAGTGAGATAATACCTCATACCTTCTAAGATGTCTAGAAAGAAGTCAGACAGTAACAAGTATTAGTGAGTATATGGGGAAATTGGAAATCTTAAACATTATTGGTCATATTTTAAAATGGTACAACTACTTTGGAAAATAGTTACCTAGTTCCTCAAAATGCTAAACATGGAATTATCGTATTATCTAACAGTTACATTATCAAGAAAAATGAAAACATAGACCCCCAAAAAACTTGTATATGAGTGTTTCTAGCAGCATTATTGATCACAGTCAAAAAGCAGAAACAACACTAGTGTCCATCAATGAAGGTTAAATAAAATGGAGCATGTCCACTCAATGAGACATTATCGTCTTAAGGTGGAATGAAGTACTGATTTACGCTATGACATTGATGAACTTTGAAAACATTATGCTAAGAAATTAGACACAATAGGCTACATATTTTATGATTTTATATAGATGAAATATCCAGAATAGGCAGATCTGTAAAGACAAAAAGTAGATTAGAGTTTGCCAGGGGCTGGAGGAAGAAGGGAACAGGGAGTTACCACTACTAATAGGTGGGAACAGGATTTCATCATGGGGTTATAAAAATGTTCTAAAATTAGATAGTGGTGATGACTGCACAACTCTGTGCATATATTAAATACCACTAAACAGGTGAATTTATGTTACTTTAACTATATCTCAATAAAGGTATTATTAAAAAGCAGATTCTTTCATTAAAAGGCAAAAGACATACACAATATTTATGTTATTTAGTTCATATGTAAAAAGCAAGTAGACCAAACAGAACAAGCTCCTGTCTACCCCAAATTCTTCAATGAGACATGACTGATGACAAGTGACAGGCAGCCTTCTGAACATACATAAAAACAGTTGGGATGCTTCACATACAGTAATGTGACTTACTTTTAAGACCATGTAATTGTCCTTTTAAATGACAGTTTATCCATGATTTCCACTTTGCAAAAATTGTTGTAATGTCTTTATCTGTAGTGACATTCATTAAATGAACACACAGTGTTGTATGCCTTTGCATGTTTGCCAATATCAGGCTTCCTCTTGGGGTTCCTGTGTGGGAGGTTGATGGGATAGTCTTTTTAACAAAGTAACATCAACTGCGTGAGCTGAAACTTTATCTTTTTTGTGACTTTCATGAATGTGATGTGGGCTGATGCAAAGCTGCATTTCTCTCTCCTTCCTTTGTCTGTGAAGTACAGCATCCCAGAGAGTGCAATCATTTACACTTTCAGCTCAGGGATACTTCAAACAAAACAAAGCCCTGGCAATGAGCTTCATGAGTATTTATTTAGACTTTTCTAAAAAAAAGAAAAAAAAACATGATGGTGTGAGTAGAAACAGGCTCTTTTTCAAAAAGAAGTTATATTGACAGAGCATATGCATACTCCTGGGGGACCTCTGGTTGTATTACATTTTTTTGGCCACAAAATCTTTACATGCTAGGTATGACCAGTTAATATTGAATCTTCTATCTGAAGCTTTGCCAGAGAAAAACCAATATGGTGCCAAAACCTCGATAGCATATCTCCAAAGTGTCTCCAAACAGTCGGACATGACTGAGCGACTGAACTGAACTGAAAATGTCTGGGATGAAAAGTGTAAGCATGAAAAAAATCTTCCAGATTCAAGGGGTACATGTCTTCTTTCCAATTGTATTATTTTTCAGTTTTGCTTAACGGAGTACCACAAATGTAATGGCTTAAAACAACAGAAAATTGTTATCCCACATTTTTTGTAGGTCAGGTATTTGACATAGTGTTACTGGATTCCATGTTCAGAGTCTCACCAGGCTAATATTAGGGTGTCAGCCAGGTCAGCATTTTCATCTGAGCTTGGAGTCTTTTTCCAGGCTCACAGGTGATAGGCACAACTCATTTCCTTGTGGTTGCAGAATTCAAAGTACTCATATTTTCCTAGCTGTTGGTTGGGGACCACCCTCAGTTTCTAGAGACAATCAGCAGTTCTTTCCCATGTGACCCTCTACATGGATGTTTCACACATGGATGCTGGCTTTCTTCTACACCCATGGGTGCACATCTTTCTGACCTTCTTTTGTGTGACCGGAGAAGAACAAGGCCTCATATGATTGGGTCAGGCCCACCTGAGTAATCTTTTTCTTTTTCCTTTTTAAACATCATCAGTTATTGGGTAAAACCCATCATGCTAGCAATCCCAGGGATTATTCAAGGTATGTAGGTCAGGGATATGGGAAATCTTGCAAACCATTTTAGAATTCTGCCTACAGGGACTTCCCTGGCAATTCAGTGATTCAGACTTCACCTTCCAATGCAGAGGGTGCATGTTCAGTCCTTGGTCAGAGAGCTATGATCCCACATGTCTTGCAGCCAAAAAGCCAAAACATAGAGTGGAAGCAATATTGTAACAAATTGAACAAGTACTTTAAAAATGACCTGCATCTAAAACATCTTAAAAAAAAAAAAATTCTGCCTATAGCACTTTGCTTCTCATTTTGAAGAACTGAGATTTTTTTTTTTTTAATTAACCACAAACAAAGGATTTGGGGTGATGCTTAACTGAATGATTGTGTTGTATGTGTAATAAAAGTCCTAAAAGTTGGGTCCAGGAAAGGCTGAGTTAGGTGAAAGATGAGGAAGACACAATGGCCATGCTTTAACCACATGGAAACTTAGGTTTAGTTCTATTTGCATCTGCCTTTAGGGGATCTGATCTCTATGATCTGTCTTGAATAAAGATTATCATAGGTATTTGATTATCTTGCCTTTAAAATGATACATACATATTTTCATGACTGACAGTTGTTGAATTAGACCATCAGGAATTTAGGTAACTGCTTCACTGATGAAAGTTTTATTTGCTTTTCTTCTTTTGAACACTTAATATGTGCTAATAAGAATGGAAACTGGTATTGAATTCAACCTACATTTCTAAAAATAGCACATCAGCTATGAATTATGAAATCTGTAAATATAAGTACTATATATGTGAGAAGGCAAAGTTTTCCCAGGTATCCTTTAGTCAGTCAGTAAGGGTGGCTGACATACTCTGAAGACTAGTGAGTTCAGATGATTCCAGTGACTCTTTATTTTCATGGTTAGAATTTAAAGTCAGAACAGCTAGGAAGCTAAGGCATTTTCCTGCTAGAAATAAAGAGGTGAGTTGAATGTTGTGTGGTAAAAAAGAAAGGGGTGAGAAGAGCAAGAATAGGGTTTCTTCCTAGGAAGAAAAAAAGCTGTTTCTAGAGAAAAAAAAAAAAAAGCAAATGTGAAAATAAATTATACTAATCTATCCGTTAATTCCTTAAATTCAGCACCCATTAAAACATGCCTCAAAGAAAGCCTGGGATGACCTGTTCTGCCCAATTAATTCTGAAGTATTGGAAATCAATTAGTTACAATAAACAGACCCATTCTCATTATTTGAAGCAGTTTGCAATTAGCTTCATAGAAAGATGATTGTACATAGGGCTTTGAGTATAAAGACACACTGCCATTAACAAAGAATACACTGTACCCCGCTCTTTCTAAAACTAAATCTTTTTTGTATTACCAAACCAACTTCTGAAAGGGAATTCAAACTTTTACCAAGTGGTCTGCTTTTTATAGAACTGATTTAAATATCGAAACATTGCATTTTTCCTTTGCAAGTATGTGCAACAGAAACTGAAGTTCTACTGTGAATGTACACATGACATGGTACCAGTTTTTGTTTGCTGTGCTTTCAGCCTGCAAGGGGCTGTGTTTAATCCTTTTCTCATTCCTTTTAACCACCAAGGCCCTTGGCTCACCAAGGTACCCCTAACCGGAGCCCCAAATGGACTCATTGTTCCCAACATATTAAATGCAGTAGATTTGCTTGATAGAATCTGTTTGTTTTCCAGCCTATCTGGTGTGCTAACTATTTTGTATCTATAGTTTCCAAGGTATTCATTTGATTACCAAAAAAAAAAAAAAAAGGAAAAACCATAATCTGCATATTTCCCATGTTAGTACATTTATTCTTTATGTCATTTCTAAAAGAGGGACAATATTATGACTTATGAGCACAGAGGGGAAAAAAATAGAACACTTTCTTTGTTGGTTCAGTAGGTGTACATTTGGTAGTGACATGAACTAATTGCATAGTTACCATGAAATAACATGTTTTATTTTTCTGTAATAATGTAGTAACTACATAGTAACTTCTTAGGAAACAATGGTAATTATACAGTAACATGATGATAGTGCTGTTTTATTTTTCCGAACAACTCTGCAATTAACTGTATAAAATGTACAGAACATGCCATTTTCCAACTAATGTGCACACTTGCCTGTAAAGAGTTTCCTCCTTGGTTTTCTGGCCCCTAACTTCCTCTGTGGGGCTTCCCTCATAGCTCAGTTGGTAAAGAATTCACCTGCAATGCAGAGACCTTAGTTTAATTCCTGGGTTAGGAAGATGCCCTGGAGAAGGGATAGGCTACCCACTCCAATATTCTTGGACTTCCCTGGTGGCTCAGCTGGTAAAGAATCCAACTGCCTTATCATCCAGCAATCCCACTGCTAGGCATACACACTGAGGAAACCAGAAGGGAAAGAGACACGTGTACCCCAATGTTCATCGCCGCACTGTTTATAATAGCCAGGACATGGAAGCAACCTAGATGCCCATCAGCAGATGAATGGATAAGAAAGCCGTGGTACATATACACAATGGAGTATTACTCAGCCATTAAAAAGAATACATTTGAATCAGTTCTAATGAGGTGGATGAAACGAGCCTATTATACAGAGTGAAGTAAGCCAGAAGGAAAAACATCAATACAGTATACTAACGCATATATATGGAATTTAGAAAGATGGTAACGATAACCCTGTGAACTAGAGCAAAAGAGACACTGATGTATAGAACAGTCTTATGGACTCTGGGAGAGGGAGAGGGTGGGAAGATTTGGGAGAATGGCATTGAAACATGTAAAATATCATGTATGAAACGAGATGCCAGTCCAGGTTCGATGCACGATACTGGACGCTTGGGGCTAGTGCACTGGGACGACCCAGAGAGATGGTGTGGGGAGGGTGGAGGGAGGAGGGTTCAGGATGGGGAACACATGTATACCTGTGGTGGATTCATTTTGATATTTGGCAAAACTAATACAATTATGTAAAGTTAAAAAATTAAATAAAATTAAAAAAAAAAAAAAAAAGAATCCAACTGCAATGCGGGAGACCTGGGTTTGATCCCTGGGTTGAGAAGATCCCCTGGAGAAGGGAAAAGCTATCCACTCCAGTATTCTGGCCTAGAGAATTTCATGGAACTTTCATGGACTGACCCTTATACAGTCCATGGGGTCACAAAGAGTTGGACATGGGGTCACAAAGAGTCCATGGGGTCACAAAGAGTCGGACATGACTGAGCGACTTTCACTTCACTTTCACTTTCAACTTCCTCTGTACCTTGTCAAGCCCCTTGCACTATTCAGAAGTCTAAACTCAAATCCTTTTCATAATCTCTCTTCTTCAGACCCGACAAGCTATTCATCCCTTGAGTTCTGTCATGAGGTTTAGAAATGAAGCATAAAACTGAAATATTGTGTAGGGCTTTATGTTAAATAACCCAGAAGTCACTTAGAATGGCAAAAGTAGCAAAAGCAAGAGGATGGCTTCAGCAGACTGGCTGTGGACAAACCACCTGTGGTGAAGGCTTGAGACCCTCCTGACACGTTTCATGCTGAGTTTAGCTAGTCTGAAAGAAGGGCGTATATTTAGCTTCCAGGGTGAAGAGGTGTAGAAAGTGCTGGTTGCACTTCTTCTGCTGGATGATCCGTGAAATCCATGCACAGCCTGGAAGAGAAGAAACTAGAAAGAGCGCCTCCTTGTCTCAGCATGCAGAGGGGATTTGCAAGCCTCTTGAGAAACAGCTTCTCTATAAAAATGGAGTATATCAAAATGGAATTGCTCTAAACACTGTTGAGAGTGAGAGAGTGTCTGTATGGGAACAAAGAAAGATTCACATAGTAAAAGAGACTTAGATATGTGGTTAAGAAAACGAGACAGGCAGGAATAAAGAAAAAGACCCAGAGGCATACAGATCAAGAGGCAGAAAGAGAAGGAAAAGGACTGAGAGAGAGTAAGTGACAAAGAGAGACCCAGAGGAGGCATAGACAGAGTCAGAGAAAATAAGAGTAGTAGAGACAGAGAGAAATAGAGTGAGAAAACCAAGAGACAGAGGGATATAGGGTCCCAAAATTGAAAAGAGAGTGAGTGGGAGGAATGAATATATATATATATATATGTGTGTGTGTGTGTGTGTGTGTGTGTATGGAGAGAGAGATATATATATATATAAATATATATATATATAATACATATATATGCATAAGACCCTTCTGAATTTTGGTCAGCCTTGTTCTGGCTATTTTTGGAGTGCTGTGAGGGCCAGAGGCAGTGCTTCTGTTCATTATAAAATTGCATTGCATTTTCAACTTTTGATTTGATACCAAGAAATGAATCATACAGCCTCAGAGGAGTACTGTCATTTTTCTCTGTAGTCTAATTTAAATTCTCTATCAAATACCATTGCAACAGTGACTTTTAACATTTTGCATGATTTAAGCTGTTAATGAGCAAGGAATCAGAGCAGGTTGGGTGTTCTCTATAAAAGGAATGAAGTAAAATTAAATCCTGCACATAAGCCTTGCAGAAGGATTCCAATTCTGATGGGTCCCATCCAAACTGATCACTTTTAGTGCTTGCTCCTACTTATTGCAAATGATATAGCATCTTTCAATGAGTGGGATACCTAGATAAACTTTTTGCCTTCAGAAGAGAACTAATTGAATGGGGAGGAAATACCCCAAAGGTAGAGGAAAGCCATGACATCATCCAGTTGACTTCAAAAGATAAACATGCTAATCCAATGAAAGACAGGGTAGACATAAAAAGTTTCAGATATCTGGATTCATTGAAGTAAATGCATTGGATTTTGATGGCTAGAGGTCTAAATTATAGACTGCAAGTTCTGAATTTTCTAAAACGTGTCTTGGATTGTTTGAAGAGGATGCAGCCGTGTGTATAGAGTACTTTGCAATGGATTAAGAAAGGTATCAGGAACACAAATCCCTCAAATTTACCATGTGATCCTGTGTTAAGATGTTTTGAATTGAGCTGTGCCACTCATAACCCTAGATTCTGTTCACCATTATGTCCAACTTTTCTCTTTGGGTGTGCGGATCCCTCTTCTAATCTTATTTTCAATGTGAAATATTATACAATTGACAGTTGATTCAAAGAGAATTTGAAAAAGATTAAGGAAGTGGTTGAAAACCAGCCAGCTAACCAAAATGAACTGAGGCCTGCAAACCTCCCTCCCACTCTGTTTGGAATGTGCTGTGCTAGTCACAGCCTGGTATAGGGAGCATGGTTGAGCATGTGAACACATGACATGATGTGCTCACAGTGTTTCTCAGTGGATTGGAGCTTTATCGGTGTTATGGACTATGACCCCCAAATCCATACATTGAAGCCTTAGCCCCCAAGTAACCTCATAAAATGGAGAAGGAAATGGCAACGCACTCCAGTATTCTTGCCAGGAGAACCCCATGGACAGTGGAGCCTAGCTGGCTACAGTCCATGGGGTCGCAGAGAGTCAGACACAACTAAGCAATTGAACAGCAACAACAACAAACCTCATAAAATGGCCGTATTTGTGGAGAAAGGTCTGTAAAGAGGTAATTAAATTGAAACGACATCATTATACGGGCCCTAATCCAATATGATTAACGTCCTTAAAAGGAGTCTAGGACATAGACGTACCTTGTGAAGAGACAAAGAGAAAACAGTTATTTATCAGCCAGAAGAAACAGTCTCAGAAGAAACCAACCCTGCTGACACCTTAACCTAGCCACCAGAACTCTGAGAAAATAAATTTCTGTTATGTAAACCATCCAGTCTGTGGTACTTTGTTATGGCAGCCCTAGCAAATGAATATAATCAGCTATCATCATCTTTGCCAAGAACCATTTTCAAGATATAAGCACTCCTTAGCTAATGGAATTATACTTTATCAATGATAAAATTCTTCAGTGTGATTCTTGAGTATAAATTATTTTAACCAGTCATATAAAAGTGATATTCAGAATGATGGTTTACACTAAAAATATACTTGAAGCCTTCTAAATAGTCCTCAAGTTTTCCTTCACCAACACATCCTGAAAGTGAGACACCCTTCTTTCCAGTCTGCACTAGATATTGGGATAACATCCAAAAGCCTGGGTACCCTCTCAGTAATGACATCATCTCCCTATTCCATCACCTGCTCTCTACGTGAGCAGAGAGGGCTTACCAGGTGGTTCGGTGGTAAAAACAAAATCTGCCTGCTGATGCAGGAGATGCATGTTTGATCCCTGGGTTGGGAAGATCACCTGGAGAGGAAATGGCAACCCATTCCGCTATTCTTGCCTGAAAAATCTCATGGACAGAGAAGCTTGGTGGGCTACAGTGCACGGGTCTCAAAGAGGCAAACCCAACTGAGAGACTGAGCACACAGGTATATAACCAGAGAAGCTATCTCCTCCTTCTCTGCCTCTCCTTAAGAGTCCTTTCTCTGTCCCTTTCTTCTAAAGACTTTATTCCTTTGTAGCATCCTTCTGTGGAAGCTGTGTCTTCTCTCCTGTCTCAGGTGTTGATGCTATTTGCTTTCCACTTGGCCCTCTGCTCACTCTTTCAGACTTCTGTTGACAGTCTTTTCTCTTTTGAACTTAAACCAATTCTTTTAACACATGGTCCCCAGAACTGTTTGCAACTAGTAGCCAGTCCATGAGATTGTTGCTTTCAACAAACTGTAAATTAACTGTATCACTAAACCCACTTTTTAGTGTGGCTCTTGGGGCTAATATTGTTATTATTTTTTCTTTAAATGGTAGCTGCTTCTGCTGTTGCTAAGTAGCTTCAGTCATGTCCGACTCTGTGCGACCCCATAGACGGCAGTCCATGAGGCTCCCCTGTCCCTGGGATTCTCTAGGCAAGAACACTGGAGTGGATTGCCATTTCCTTCTCCAATGCATGAAAGTCAAAAGTGAAAGTGAAGTTGCTCAGTCATAGTAGTAGCAAAACTTTTTCAAAGACAGAAACAGTGGGTTAATTTACATTCTTCCATCATGGTCTTGTACTTTGAGCAGTACAAACCTGTATCTTCTGTTTACTTCCTTTATTCCATGACTTAGTTTTTTACCTTTGGACCATCTGTTTTTTTTCCTAGTTCTTAAAAGTAGTTGCTTCTTTGGTGTCTTCATTTGTCTTGTGACTGTCTATCCATTCCTTTGCATAGTTTTCCAACTTCCAGTATTATTTGGCACATTGATGGCTGTCCATTTTCCTCCTTGTAAATTCTTGATTTTATCCCAAACATACTATTTAAGGTTAAATCACTGGGTTTCCTTGCAGCCTGTTCTTTCCTGTTTACTAGGAGGAAATATTTTCATAGTTCATATTTATTCTAAAAATAGCATGGATGGTGTGCAAAAATATACATTTAAGACTCTGGGATTCAGATTCTCCTTGGATCCAGCCTTTCTGTAGCATTTGACCATAGGCAGTCATGTAGTCATCTAATAAATAGAATTGGCTGCCTGGGTGGAGATTTGTAGAAGATACTACTGTCAGTGAATAGGATGGGATTTGTGAAATGAAATGTCTAAACTTGCTTCTCAGCCTGAAATAACCTGGATATTTAATTAGGTGCTTAAGGTCAACTTCTAATTGCTTATTCTATTCTAGTTAATGTTTGATAATGTCTCATAAATGTTATAATACACCACTGCTGTTAAGCAGAGGTTCTTACCCTGAAATCTGGAGCAATAGAGCACAGAAACTCAGAACTTAGGCTTTATAGTCAGGCCAAATTACATTTTAAATCTTGCTTTACCATTCATGAGCCATGTAGACAAGGAGTTATTAAGCCTCACTGGGTCTTTGCTTCCCATTATATTAAATGGAGATAATAATGTCTTCTTTTGGGGGGTCTAAGTATATAAACCTACAAATAAACTCAAGAAAAAAATGACTTGAAAATTATATCTGGTGTGATTCAAAAGAAACTCAAGTTATATCGTAAGTGCAAAAATCATTGGTGAAAACTGGGGGAAATGCAGATTCAGCCAGTCTTTCTCCAGAGAAGTCATTTGTGAGATTCAGTAAACACGTCTGATTAATTCCATATAAAGAGAAAAATGCTATATATACTAAGATATTGGGAGAAATGGAAACAATAATTGATTTAAGATAGAGACCCTAAATTAAAGTTACCACGGAAGCCACTTCTACTTAGCAGGTACTTATTTGTACTTGAGCAGCTTGTCACCAGAGCAAGTTCATGTGACTCCCTCAAGACTGAGTGGCCTAGAGTTTTTAGTTTAATGATTCTTTCCAGGAGGGCTGAAGAGGCAGGCAGATGATATACTGATATCTGTAAGGTGTTAGCGGTGTCCAGCATGTGGAAAATGCTCACAGAATTGTAGCTGTGGTTATGCTTGGTTAATGGAAGGCTTCAAAGAGTCCATGAATGCCTTTCTGAAGTTGCCTGCTGATTTTCATGCATAGTATACATTTTTATAAGGGTTGATCCAATTGTTTATTCCAATTCTATATACATGGTTCATAGTCACGAAACATATAGAAATATTTTAGCTTTTGTCTTAAATGTGGAATCAACTCAGAACCTCTGTTCATCTTTGAAGCTGTCCTGGGACTAATATTCAACCCATGAAAATTCATTTCAGTTTCAGAACAAAGATCAGACACATGTCTGTGATAGATCATTGCCAGAATCAAGAAATGGGCCTGGAACTGAAGAGATGTTTGGGGCAATGACATGTTACAACTCGTAGTTTGGGATCCAGCAAATATGCACCTCCTCTTGGACTCAGGCATCAAGAAACCCATTTAATGTTCCATGGACTCAGTAGAGTTCTGTCCTTCATTGACAGTCTTTGAAGTTACACTCTGAGAGCTACTGGTAATGGCTAGTGATTACGTGGTGAGACTCTGACCTTTTTTGTGCCCTACGATATCATAGATCTTTGCCTTGGGACATTGTATAATGGCTCCAGGATGTGGAGCCTTCCTTATATTTGAAAGCTCAAATTACTGTTCACCTATTGGTGGCCACTTCCACAATGACAGATGGCCTCATTTCATCAGGAAAATACATATCTGGCACTTCCTACTACAATACTGTTTCTGAATGGTTATATTTATTCCTTATAGAGGTTAAACACTTCTTTTTTCCTAGAAATCGGTTAACTTCAGAATGGTATTTTCTACTCTACTGAGCACAGACTTCGCCAAACCATCTGACTGGTTGTGTTTTTGAACAGTGTTTTGTTTTCTACTCTTATTTCTTTTTTTCAGCTTTCAGTAGTAATTTTGTGACACGATACATTTGCTGGCACCTTGGCTAACTATGTTCATAAATTCCTTTACACCTTCTAAAACTGTAAATGTAATCCCAAGCACAGCTGTCAGAGGGAGTCCAGGAAGTGGGATCCTGCAAATCAGAGGTGTGGTAGGGGAGATGAGTGTGCACAGCAGATAACTGTACTTGATTAGCTAGATTTAAATAGTGTTGGATGAATTTGCCAGGTGAAAATAAAAATTGTCAGTTCAGTTTAATTTCATGGTGAATCAAACAAGGAAATTAGATTCTGCTACTCTGTCAGTTTGACATCCACAGCAAGTGACAATTAAAGATGATGAGAGAACTTATATTTACTTTGAAACTCTTGATTTTCTGATAGGCATGTAACTTTTATTTACCCTTGCATTGCAGAAAAATGTGGCATAACAGTAGCATTAGTAGAGGTTGCTAGAACATCCAGGATGTAGGCTGAAGAGGTTGAAAGGGGCAGGTGGTGAGGCCAGAGCTCACGTTCATAGTGAGGCATGATCAGATTGAGGGGTGTGCTGCAGAGGGAGAGCCCTGTGCCAGTAGGCCAAAGGAGTTTACAGCTGAAATGCAGATAATAACACACTGGTCACACCTCTTGCTTCAGCAGACAAGATTACATTAGAGCAAGTCAAGGCTGGAAGGCGAGGAATGGAAGTGACTTTGACTTGCACTGTGGCAGCCGGGTCATTCAAGCTGATTTTTATTTTCCTCATAAGCCCAAGACCAGAGCATCAAGCAACTCAGAGGACTAACATTTAAATACAAACACATCCCCAGACATTCTCCCTCCCCACTCCTAACACAAGACAGTGGAATTTCAATTCCAAATTAGAGTTCAAAGAGCATAGAAAATTCAGTAGAACTGAAGCATGAAATGATCACCTGGGAAGTTACTCCCTTGATGTGCAGCAAAAGTTCTTGGCAAGAGGTAGGTCTCAATAGCACGGGGAAATCTTTTCCCACCTGAATCTACTTCCAAAGAAAGAGTTTCTGGGTTGACTGACTACCTTTGGATAGCCAAGATGGCATGAAAGATATAAATAGAATGAGAGGCAAAACGTGGTTTGATTCAAGAAGAGTGATAGAGACTAAGGTCTTCTCATCTTTAATGCATATATAGTTATTTTTAAAAGATTGTACATCTTGGGGTTATATAGGTCACAGAGGGCCTGGATAAATTAACTCACACCTTTCTCCAAAACTTCTTATGGACTTGGACATTCTTAGATTTTACTTCCAGGAAGGGCTTCCCTCTCCCTCTCTCTAGTTGGTTAAGGAGGAAAACAGTTCCTCTTCCAACTGGACATTTATTTCCTAGCAAAAACAATAGGTTAGCATTCTCTACAATTTTCTTACAAGTGCATTTTTCCACATTAACCTAGGAAAATTTTAAATGATATGACTCTTACATATTAAGATTATGGTAGAGTAGTCAATGAATGAAGAGTATGAAAACATACTTCTTTTATTTTGGAACTGGGAAACCTGCTTGGGAGGTAAATAACTGAAAATAGAAAATTCTGAATCAGGAATATTTGATAGCTACATGAAGCACACCTTTATAGTTACTGGTAATTTTGAATTTATTTCTTTAATCTAGCATGATCAAAGTTAGGCTGAAAAAAAGAATCCTGCATAATTTGTAGGTGATGATTTCAACTGCTAATCAAATAGGACATATGAGATAGTATCCTGATTATTTAGCAATGTGATAATTTATGGAGGTTGACTAGTGGAGAAAGGCAAATGAATTATTTCTTATCTATTTCTATCTTTCTTGGTATGAATGTAAAACCACAGATGGGAGCAATGGACATTGTCTCAGCTATATCAAATTCTCAACAATTTGATTAGCGCTTATACCAGAATGCTAGAATAAATGGAGTAACCTCATTCTAGGGTTCTTGTTACATATAAATTCCACATCCGTTTAGAACCTTCTTCAGCACTTTAAAAATGAGGTACAACAATGATAAACAACTTGAATGAGAAATGAATTAGAAGCCCACAGCTCAACAGCCTTACACAAATCCTTACGTTTCTACATCTTGTCTTTTACTGGGAGGCTAACTGATGCTTGAGTATATCATTTGAATTATACAAGCAAGATAAATATTTATAAATGAAAAACTGTAATATTTGAGAAATCCAAAAAGGGACTCTCTTACTTGATCTTAATTTTCACTGTATTCCTTGTCCCCTAAACAGCTACTACCTACTCAGGTAAGTAACCATTAAGGTTATTGGTCTCTACTTCTTTTCTTCTCTTCGTTTTCCCTTTCACTTCCTTTCATTTTATTTCTTTTCCTTTTTTTGTCTAAGTTTCTTTGGGGCAGTTAAATCTTTAGCTGACTGTAACCTGCAGTTCTATATTATTGATGGCAAATACTTGAAACTGAAATTTAATATATATTCTTTTAGCTAATATTTTTGAGGGGTCCCTGAAGAAAAATACAGACAAGAGGCTGTATGAGCTGTGCCTTGAAAGGGTTACTCACTATAAAATGCTAGAGGACATTTATCTTGGATGCAATCCTGTCCCACCTTGAAATCCTTTGTGAAGATCTATTGGCAAAATAGGATATAAATCAGATCTCTGTGGTTTATTAAAAAGTTTCAAATTACAATTCAGACTTTCCCTAAAATAAATACATTTCACCACTAGCATATTAATTGCCAATTGGAACATTCTTTAGCTCGACCATAGCACAATGCCATGGTTCATTACCTGCAGATACTCCATTCAGTGAGCCACTGGTTACATGCAGATACTCCAAATGACTTCATAAACACAGGAGCGCATACTGTTAAGCAGTGATTAATTCCTACAAGACCATGTGATGCCCTGTAATTCTTTAATGGTGCCAAAGTGATCTATAGCACGAGTGTATACTTTGGCTGGCTCAGCAAATGCCCGAAGGAAGCATCAGTAGCATCTCTTCTTGCAGGCATTTTATGGGGGTTTTATTCACCTTGGAAAAGGACCTACAGCTTGCAGAGAAAACATGCTCCAGGAAACTAGCACATGCAGTTACTGGGGTGGAAGAGAGAGGGCATTTTTTCCCCTCTTAAAGATATAGAATTCTTCTATGGCTCTCGTACGATCATCACTCCCAACAAAAGGAAGTGGCACTGCCACCCTTTCTCTGTCTCTCTAGCACCACGACTGCGAAAGAGGGTAGGCCCTTTTCATATATTTTGAAATTTTTATTCATTATACAAAGGATACTATGGATACACATCAGTAGCCAGTTCCATCAACAGCAGAGCATGAACAGAATGCATTTAGAAACCAGTGAGGTTACAACAGCAATCAACGTTTTTCAGTGATGCGCTCCAATTTTAAATGAGAATTCCAGTGACTCTGTGATGTCAGACAGCGTCTTTTGATTAAAACATTTCCTTATTGAATTTTTTATGGGTCCATTACTGGAGTCCCTGGGTGCATATAAACATATTTCAGGACAATGCAATCCAGCAGAGAGGTGGGACTGAGTCTGGGTCATAAAATAGGGAACATTAAACCCAGTGACTGGGGAGTGCACAGTGCCCTAATCATCAGTGACCCAGACACTCCCTCTGGTCCAAGCCACTCAGAGAGGTAAATTAGGTGCTTAGGGAGGAATATGAATAGCCCTGGGCCCTGAAGACATAGTTAGTGCTGGGAGCATTTTATTTCTAAATAGCATTTAACAGTTGCAGCAAGCAAATGTATACTTATGCATATATAGAAAAAATGGTCTCTACCAAGCCTTGGATTAGAGAACGACATCCCAGGTTCCAGTCCAGCCTGGTGTATTTTGACAAATCAACTAAAATATCTGAGGTTCAGATGGCTCATTGTAGATGAAGAGATAACACTACCTACTAGGCTTGGGTAGACGCCATAAGGTCAAACAAATAAGGAAGAAAAAAGGATCTGGAAAACTCTCTATAAACCTGAAAGTATGTAAGAAAGAGACATTGTCATTATTTGATGATGAAGACTTAAAAAGAGGCCTTCAACATTTTCTTCAAACAGAAAAGTCAAAATCTGTGGTTTTAAAATGGTCTTTTTCTAAGATAAGCCATTTGTTTAAATGCCTAGTTGCCCTTTCACTTTACTTTACCCAGTTCTAGAAGAAGAAGGGGGTAGAAATTCACCCAGGGGTACCCTTGGCTGTGAAGTAGTATGCTTGTTGGGTCCAAGAGTCCTGGCTTGGTGGTAAGAGCTGAGATTTTTCTTTGTGCTCTTTCTCTAGGGCTCTAACTTGAAAAAGTTGCTTACAGTGGGCATAGTTGTAAATTGAAGAGGTACATGCAGTTCACATTTTATTGGAGATGAAATCATGACTTTCACAACTCTTTCTGGTTTACTGAAATGACTTACATGGTTTTAAACATGTGGGATGGCACTAAAGCCAAATAATTCATGTGAATTCTGAAGGAATCTCAACTGTCTTATTTTAGAATAGCTCCTGTTTCTGTGTGATATGATGTTGTGTGTGTGTGTGTGTGTGTGTGTGTGTGCATGCATGCATGCCTGTGCTTTATGGTTCAGATAGAAATAGGTAATTCTGAAACAGGACTACATAAATGATCCAAAGTAATAAGAAATCCTAAAGCTAAAATAGATGGTTTGCTCGAGTCATCAACTGTTCAGGAGAATGTACTTAGCTGATATTAACTCTTCAGCATTCAAGGGCAAGATTCTCGTAAATAGTGAAGGGCTAGAAGCCATCTCAGATGATAAAATGTTGTTTAAAAATCACCACAGTTTCTAAAGAGGTTGTTAAAGTTAATCTGAATTGATATTGATGCTTTTTGTAATTATTTATTAGGATATGGTAGCCGAGATGAGGAACTTTTATGTATATAGAAGCACATAGACATAAACAATTGTATAAAAATTTTTTTTCTTCTGAAATGACTTCTAATTGGAGGAAGTCATAGTCTATCTAATAAACAATCTTATTGGCACTCAAGTTTTTTCTACTTTGAAGGATTAAAAAGCTATCTCGATTTCATTTGGAAGAAGAAATGTGAGCTATCTCATGTTCATATTCTTACGTGTCCTTATTATTCATTCAGTAGATGTTTTAGATATTTATTCCAATTTACAATCTAAATCATAAAATACATTGAAAGGCTTGATTTCTTTGTATACATTGAACTAGCATAATTTATTCTTTCTCAGAATTTTTTTTCCTGAGTTTTATTAAATGAGACAATAAACTTTTAGCTGACACTTACTGTTGTCCTGGCTAGAGAGTAAGCACTAGTATTGCAAGTTGAAGGAGAGGCTGTTCCAGATCGAGATATGGAAGCCTTTATGCAATTACCGAGATCGGGGGTCAGAACTTGTAAAGAAATGGGCTGTATCATTAATATGGAGATCATCCCACAAGCTCTGGAGGGAGCAGGTGATGCTTGGTAAGATGGGTGGCAGTGATTCTGAGATGTGTCATTAAGACAGAGAAAAGCAAAAGAAAGAATGGGTGAAAATGAAGCAAAGTGTAGATAACCCAGCAGCGTTATGCTGAAGACTTGAAAATCTTTAGAGTATTGAGTCCATAATAAATCTTGGGTCTTTAAGCACAGGCAATTACAAGGTTAAGGTGCTTGCCAGTTTTTAAATGTTTTCATTTCTGATTTTTACTTCCATTCTTAACGCCTCTCAAATCAGGCAGACAAAACCTTTTATTTGTATCACTCAAGCTTCGTAATAACATACTGCAGTAGCATAAACTTTTCTCAAACTGAAGATTCTGGTGATCTAATTTATTTAGGACACTAGAGTACTACTGTATTTGGTTGTCTAGGCTATTGGAAAACAAAATTCATAAGCCATCCTTTGCATTAATATGTGGTCAAGATAAATATCTTGAAATGATTAAGTAATAATACTGACCCATCACTCACTGCTACATTGAGCATGGGGGCATGCTTAATTGCTCGGTCATGTCAAACTCTTTGTGACCCCATGGACTGTAGTCCACCAGATTGCTCTGCCCATGGGAATTTTCAGGCAAGAATGCTGGAGTGGGTTGCCATTTCCTCTTCCAAGTGATCTTCCCAAACCAGGGATCAAAACCCTGTCTCTTGCATCTCCTGCATTGGCAGGTGGATTCTTTATTACTAGTGCCACCTGGGAAGCACCGCCCCCCCCAACCCACTGCTATATTAGATGCTGCAAAGGTTTAATCACATTTCAAGAAAAGTACCCTTTATGTTATTTTTTCCTCAAATATTTACAGTCTCTTTAAGAATCTGCCTACAATGGAGGAGACATGGCAGGAGCCACAGTTTCGATCCCTGGCTTGGGAACATCCCCTAGAGAAGGAAATAGCTACCTACTCCAGTAGTCTTGCCTGGAAAATCCCATGGACAGAGGAGCCTGGCAGGCTAGAGTCCATATGGTCGGAAAAGAGTCGGGCACAACTTAGCGACTAAACAACAACAAAAGCTCAAATGAACTTAGAAGACTCCTCAGTCTCTTTTAGTAATATAAGGTCTAGAGGTATAATTGGCTAAGTTTTTGCCTCCTTTTTCTTGGGCTGTAACTTGTTGGTTGCTTGGCATTCTAGAGGTACAGTTGTCCCCTTTCATGATGGAGGATTTCCCTATACTATTTTTACCTTATTTGGCTGTATTATATGATATATAGCTAGATAGACAGACAGGCAGGCAAATAGGTAAATAGATGGCTACTTAGCTAGCTAGACATATAGACAGATGATAGAGTATACCATCATATGGTAGACTATAGCACATGATACAGTAGAAATAAAGACACTGTTTACCAGTGCAATTCCACAAACACCTTTGTTTACCTCCTAAACCTCCAACCCCAATTAAGTTGTCTTACCGGCATAGTTTTAAATACTCTGTTGGGTCCTTAATCCAAAAGAGGGCTAATGTTTGTCCATCTAGATATGGGTTTTTTGATGGAGAGTGTTCTCAGGGGGATTTAGAGCTTTAGAGGTCCTTGGTAGTGCCTTAGTACCTCACATACATATGTCCATTGCTTACTCAAGTCAAGCCTACTGGAGGACCCCTAGTTTCTCTGTTTTACATTTCTTGATGACATTCTAACAATAAATGGACAAATTATTGTCTTTGGGAAACATTTTTTTTTTTAAACTCCATTTAAAAAATCTAGCATTACACTATTATCCTATAAGACTGGGAGCGAGGGCCTGGGGAAACATGTGATTGCCAAATTGTAAAGGTCTTTCATTGTACTTCGTTTACATTGTAGTAGTTCAAACAGCATTCTGGTATATAAAGTCTAAGAAACAACGATTCAGGGAGTCACTTGGACTAGCTGTAAAGTATCAAATTACTTTCAGTGTGTTTGGCTATTTTGCTTTGAAAAAAATTTTTTGGTATATCATTGAACTTCATTTTTCTTACATGCAGGGTTCCTTTCAGTACTAAATGTTTTGAAATAACACAAAATTTGAGGATATTTTGCACTTTTTTTCTACAGGAAATAACAGGAAAAAAAATGATTGTTTATTAATTGTATCTGTCATACAATTTTAGAACTTACACAGAATAGTTCTTTTTAAGAATGTGAATGTATGCATGCCTATGATTTGTAGTGTTCTTTGGATTTTTGGATGATGAGCTAACAAAAAAAGAATATACTGAGCTTACTCTGACTCATCATATAATTAATGTATGTACAATTAACATGATGGAGGGACTTGAACTTTTTTTTTCTTCTGTATGTTCTTTTTATATGGACATATAATAGCAAAGGTATAACCCTATTCTTACGGAGAGAGAAAAAAACTTCCCCAAATGTTAAGAAAGAAATAGCACAGAAGCTTTTAATCCTTCTTTTAAAATTTGAAAAGGTCCTAGTGTAATTCTTTGCCCAGTTTAGTAAAACTTTGAGGTTTCTGCCCCACGGAGTGTATAATTCCCTTTCCTCACACCAGTGTTAGGAAAGGATTTAGTTTAACTGGAAAGACCTGTATAATTTAATTGTAATTGTTTAAAAATTTTAATCTGTGGAGTACAATTAAATTTCTAAGAACCAAGGAAACTAAAAGAGACCCTGAGCTTTAAAATCTCTCTCTCTTTCTCTTTTATTTCTTGTAAGAATACTCTTTAGGTTTGTAATGGCTCTGTTGGCTCTGGTATTCCCCATCAGAAGGGAACGCCAATGCTGATAACCACTGCCATTCCTCCCAGGGTAATCTTTGAAACCACAGAGCTCCAGTTATGTGGGTTGTGATTCTTCCCATGTAACGACCTTAACCAAATCCTGTAAATGCAAAGGATATTCTTTATTTCCATTTTGGAATATTTCTCAGACTACATTTACCTCTTTTTTTCTATTTCTATATCTTAGTCTAAAAAAGAGATCTTTTTTTGTGTGTGTAATTGTACCTGGAATAGCAGTACCTGGTATATCATCTAACTTATAGGCTGATGTTGGATTAGTACAAAGAAAATCAGTCTTTGGAAATGTGTTTAGGTATTTGGCATCACCTTAAAAGAAACTGGAGGGAAATGGAGTTTGTAATTAGAAATGGATGTCTGAGTATAAATATAGTCCTAAAAGTATGTACCAGTGTTAGGGATGCCTGAAAGGCAAATTTAAACAGCGGAATTTGTCTTACTACCTGCTTCTACTTTTTCACAAGCTGTCCTGTTTTAGTCCTGTCACGTTTCCCTATTTACCTCTATTCTCATGACATGTTTAAGATCACTTAAAAATAAAATTGAAGTAACTATGCTTCAAGCATCCAAAATGGAGCTAGGTGGCCATTGTGGGTGTGGTTTCAGATATATTTCTGAATCACTGAAAACCCCAGTTTTCTCTGAATTATTTCAAACTCAAGGGCACCATTAGCCATTTTCAAAACAATATCTGCTAGCAGCTTCCAGCTACAACCTTGTAGTTTCAAAGTCTACCCCTACCACCACCACTTTGCAACTATGTAATCATGTCAGACCCCAACCATTACTTGCTTAACAAATACCCTTACTTCCTGCCAGCTCCAAATCTAATTCTGGACAATTTATGTAACCTTGTGGGGATTTTTGCCTATACAAGCCTCCCCCATTTTGTAACTGGGTAGTACAGTTTAAATGCCTCCTAAATTTGTGTTTCCCATGCTGCAATTCTAATAAACCCCAAACAAATGCCTCTTTTTTTCAATCAGGTCTCCATTTCTGAAATTTTGGTTAATAATTCTAAGAGATTTTTCTGAACATGGGGAACATAATGTCACACACTAATTCATTTTCAAATATTAAAATATGAAAATATTATTTATTTTTTATTTTATTTGAATTTATTATTACTCTTTTTCTGATCGATCCACCTTTATAAATGTCCTAAAATATGCTACTTTGTAATTGAGGTATAATTGACATTCAGTATTACATTAATTTCATGTGTACAGCATAATGATATATTTGTATATTTTGTGAAATGATCACAATAAAATTCGTATCTATCCCATACATAGTGACAGAATTTTTTTTTCCTGTGAAGTGAACTTTTGATAGCTATTCTCTTAACAACTTTCAAATATGCAATACAGCATTATTTCCTGTAGTTTCCATGCTGTACATTACATCCCCATGACTTATTTTATAACTGGAAATTTGTATCTTTTCATTCCCTTCATTGCCCATCTCCTACCCACCCTCCCACCTCTGGCAACCACTAATTTGTTCTCTGTATCTATAAGCTCAGTTTGTTTGTTTCTCTTTTTAGATTCCACATATACATGAGATCGTATGGTATTTGTTTTTCTCAATCTGACTTATTTCACTTAGCATAATGACTGCAAGATTCCTCCATGTTTTCACAAATAGTAAGATTTCATTCTTTTTTATGAGACTGAGTAATATTCCACTGCATGTGTGTGTGTGTGTGTGTATATACGTACACACACACATATCACATTTTCTGGAATCAGCCATTCACTGTTGGACACTTAGGTTGTTTCTACAATATGAATACATTGTTTGTTAAAGACAGTGTTTCTCAAAGCATGGATTTGAGTAGTAAGTCAAGTCATTAAACCCAGATTTACTGACTCAGGAGGTTTTGATAGCTCATCCCATTGGAGAAGTTTTGCTCTAAGAGTATCTGTCTCTTTTAACAGGAATGCCAGAAGTATCTGATATTGTTGCAAAAGAAATTAATTAAACATTATTAAAATGGTTACAATAATGAGAATAAAACCAGTGATAAAAAGAAAAACTTAATGATACGGAATAGTTTTGAACATCAAGAGAGAGAGGTGGAGAGAGAAAGAATGTTGGTGAAAGTAGTTTTACTCTGTTTTAGCTAACGATAGAATATCTTGAGGGGATACTATTTAAAACTTTTTATATTAAACTATATTTTAGCTAACGATAGAATATCTTGAGGGGATACTATTTAAAACTTTTTATATTAAACTATATATTTTACTAGAACTGGTGGCTGAGTGGTAAAGAATCCACCTACAACGTAGGAGACATGAGAGATGTGGGTCCAGTCCTTGGGTTGGGAAGATCCCCTGGAGGAGGAAATGGCAACCCACTCCAGTATTCTTGCCAGGAAAATCCAATGGATGGAGGAGACTGGCAAGCTACAGTCCACAAGGTTGCAAAAGAGTGAGACACGACTGAGCATGCATAGTTGATTTATAAGAAAGCTTGACCTATAGAAAACTGGAATACATAAATGCAAATGAAAATATAATATATTAATTACACATCAGTTCAGTTTAGTCACTCAGTCATGGCCGACTCTGTGATCCCATGAACCGCAGCATGCCAGGCCTCCCTGTCCATCACCAACTCCTGGAGTCCACCCAAACCCATGTCCATCAAGTCGGTGATACCATCCAAACATCTCATCCTCTGTCGTCCCCTTTTCCTCCTGCCCTCAATCTTTCCCAGCATTAGGGCTCTTCTCATCAGGTGGCCAAAGTATTGGAATTTCAGCTTCAACATCAGTCCTTCCAATGAACACCCAGGACTGATCTCCTTTAGGATGGACTGGTTGGATCTCCTTGCAGAACAAGGGACTCTCAAGAGCCTTCTCCAACACCATAGTTCAAAAGCATCAATTCTTCTGCTCTCAGCTTTCTTCACAGTCCAGCTCTCACATCCATACATGACCACTGGAAAAACCATAGCCTTGACTAGACAGACCTTTGCGGCAAAGTAATGTCTCTGCCTTTTAATATACTGTCTAGGTTGGTCATAACTTTCCTTCTAAGGAGTAAGCATCTTTTAATTTCATGGCTGCAATCACCATCTGAAGTGATTTTGGAGCCCAGAAAAATAAAGTCAGCCACTGTTTCCCCATCTGTTTCTCATGAAGTGATGGGATCGGATGCCATGATCTTCATTTTCTGAATGTTGAGCTTTAAGCCAACTTTTTCACCCTCCTCTTTCACTTTCATCAAGAGGCTCTTTAGTTCTTCTTCACTTTCTGCCATAAGGGTGGTGTCATCTGCATATCTGAGGTTATTAATATTTCTCCCGGCAATCTTGATTCCAGCTTGTGCTTCCTCCAGCCCAGCGTTTCTCATGATGTACTCTGCATGTAAGTTAAATAAGCAGGGTGACAGAATACAGCCTTGATATACTCCTTTTCCTATTTGGAACCAGTCTGTTGTTCCATGTCCAGTTCTAACTGTTGTTTCCTGACCTGCATACAAACCTCTCAAGAGGCAGGTCAGGTGGTCTGGTATTCCCATCTCTTTCAGAATTTTCCACAGTTTATTGTGGTCCACACAGACAAAGGCTTTGGCATAGTCAATACAGCAGAAATAGATGTTTTTCTGGAACTCTCTTGCTTTTTCCATGATCCAGCGGATATTGGCAATTTGATCTCTGGTTCCTCTGCCTTTTCTAAAACCAGCTTGAACATCTGGAAGTTCATGGTTTGCATATTGCTGAAGCCTGGCTTGGAGGATTTTGAGCATTACTAGGGTGTGAGATGAGTGCAATTGTGCGGTAGTTTGAGCAGGCTTTGACATTGCCTTTCTTTGGGATTGGAATGAAAACTGACCTTTTCCAGTCCTGTGGCCACTGCTTTGTTTTCCAAATTTGCTGCCATATATATTTAGGTTTTTATTACTATGGATATATTTCAAGAAAAAATATAATATTGCATCAGAATTCCTAAGTTGGCTCTCAATAAATATTTGTTAAATAGATGAATGCAATATGGTATAGATTTATTTTATTAGCACAGAGCTATTCCTTTTTATTATATTTCTAAAAAATTCTCATAGGAGCAGAAATTACAAAAACTTTGTTAATAGTTTATTGATGTAGCCTCATACAGGAGTATTAATATCAGTATGACAGTGTATCAATAATAATATGACAAATGCAGAGAAATTCTGCCTTGAGGTTCATTCACAAAGCCATTTGAGCTTTACTCTTATGATTTAAAAGGCCATTACTTATCAATTCAATTATAATTTTATCTTAGCAAAATGAGCAATGTTTGTCAATATCATTGTTTATTCTTTTGTACAAATCCATAATATACTTAAGAAGATCAGATCCATAACCACTGCACTCCAAGGGACAGTTATTTTTCAAGCCTGTGGTTGATGTTTTATTTGCATGCTTTCTAAGATAACCTGTAAAAGTTACAGAATTTGGGTTTGAATTAAGGAGTGATTTTCCTGTTTAGTTTATAGTGAGTATTAAATAATAGTCTCTCAGTTTATACTGGAAATTATCTGCTAGTGAATATTAGTAAATATAATGGAATCCTTTTTTCCCCAGTTCCCTCGTTCTTTCTCTCCTTCTTCCCTTTTCTTCTTTTTCACCTATCCATCTATCCCTCATTCCTGTCATGATTTTCATACATTGATTGTCTGCTACAGGCCATGCAATGTATCAGGTGATAGAAGAGACTTAAAATCAGTGGTTCTCCAAATAATTTCACAAGTTGTATGGAAACACAGAAGACCCCTAACAGCCAGAGCAGTCTTAAGAAAGAAGATCTGGAAGAATCAAACTTCTTGACTTCAGACTGTATTACAAAGCTACAGTCATCAAGACAGTATGGTACTGGCACAAACACAAAAATATAGACCAATGGAACAAGATAGAAAGCTTAGAGATAAATCATGTACCTATGGGCATCCTATCCATGACAAAGAAGGCAAAAATATACATTGGAGGAAAAAAAAAAAAAACAATCTCTTTGGCAAGTGCTCCTGGGTAAACTGGTCAACTCCATGTAAAAGAATGAAATTAGAACACTTTCTAACACCATACACAAATATAAACTCAAAAGGACTAAAGACCTAAACATAAGACCAGAAACTATAAAATTCTTGGAGGAAAACATGGGCAAAAAACTCTGTCATAAATCACAGCAAGATCCTCTATGACCCACCTCCCAGAGTAATGGACATAAAAACAAAAATAAACAAATGGGACATAATAAAACTTAAAAGCTTTGGCACAATGAAGGAAACTATAAGCAAGGTGAAAAGACAACCCTCAGAATGGAAGAAAATAATAGCAAATAAAACAACTGATAAAGAATTATTCTCCAAAGTATACAAGTGGCTCATGCAGCTTAATGCCAGAAAAGCAATCAAAAAGTGGACAGAAGACTTAAGCAGACATTTCTCCAAAGAAGACATACAGATGGCTAATAAACTCATGAAAAGATGTTCAACATTACTCATTATTTGAGAAACGCAAATCAAAACTACAATGAGAGATCATCTTACACTGGTCAGATTGGCCATCATCAAAAAGTCTACAAACAATAAATGCTAGAGAGGATGTGGAGAAAAGGGAACCCTCCTACACTGTTCTTGAAAATACAAATTGATACAGTTCTCTACGGAGAACGGTATGGTGATTCCTTAAAAAACTAGAGATAAAACTACCATAGGATCCAGAAATCCCACTACTGGGCATATACCCTGATGAAACCATAACTGAAAAAGGCACATGTACCCCAATACTCACTGCAGCACTATTTGCAATAGCTAGGATAAAAGCAATCTAGATGTCCACCAACAAATGAATGGATAAGGAAGTTGTGGTACATATTGTTGTTGTTGTTTAGTCACCATGTCATGTCTGACTCTTTGTGACCCCATGGACTGCAGCACACCGGGCCTCCTCACCATCTCCTGGAGTTTGCCCAAGTTCACGTCCATAGAATTGGTTATGCCATTCAACCATCTCATCCTCTGTAGCCCTCCTTCTGTCTTCAATCTTTCCTAGTATCAGGGTCTTTTATAATGAATCAGCTGTTCACATCAGGTGACCAAAGTATTGGAGCTTCAGCAGCAGTCCTTCCAGTGAGTAGTTAGGCTAGATTTCCTTTAGGATTGATCTGGTTTGATCTCTTTCCTGTCCAAGAGACACTCAAGATGGATTATTACTCAGTATAAAAAAACAAAACACATTTGAGTCAGTTCTAATGAAGTGGATGAATCTAGAGTCTATTATACAGACTGAAGAAAGACAGAAGTGAAAAACAAATAACATATATTAATGCATATATATGGAATCTAGAAAGATAGTACTGATGATCCTATTTCCAGAGCAGCAAAGGAGACACATACATAAAGAATAGGCTTTTGGATATAGTTGGGGAAGGAAAGGGTGGGATGATTTGAGAGAATAGCATTGAAACATATACATTCAGTTCAGTTCAGTTCAGTCACTCAGTCATGTCTGACTCTTTGTAACCCCATGAATCGCAGCATGCCAGGCCTCCCTGTCCATCACCAACTCCCAGAGTTCACCCAGACTCACATCCATCGAGTCAGTGATGCCATCCAGTCATCTCATCCTCTGTCATCCCCTTCTCCTCCTGCCCCCGATCCCTCCCAGCATCAGAGTCTTTTCCAATGAGTCAACTCTTCTCATGAGGTGGCCAAAGTACTGGAGTTTCAGCTTTAGCATCATTCCTTCCAAAGCAATCCCAGGGCTGATCTCCTTCATAATGGACTGGTTGGATCTCTTTGCAGTCCAAGGGACTCTCAAGAGTCTTCTCCAACACCATGGTTCAAAAGCATCAATTCTTTGGCGCTCAGCCCTCTTCACAGTCCAACTCTCACATCCATACATGACCACGGGGAAAACCATAGCCTTGACTAGATGGACCTTTGTTGGCAAAGTAATGTCTCTGCTTTTCAATATGCTATCTAGGTTGGTCATAACTTTTCTTCCAAGGAGTAAGCGTGTTTTAATTTCATGGCTGCAGTCACCATCTGCAGTGATTTTGGAGCCCAAAAAATAAAGTCTGACACTGTTTCCACTGTTTCCCCATCTATTTCCCATGAAATGATGGGACCAGATGCCATGATCTTGGTTTTCTGAATGTTGAGTTTTAAGCCAACTTTTTCACTCTCCACTTTCACTTTCATCAAGAGGCTTTTTAGTTCCTCTTCACTTTCTGCCATAAGGGTGGTGTCATCTGCATATCTGAGGTTATTAATATTTCTCCCAGCAATCTTGATTCCAGCTTGTGCTTCTTCCAGCCCAGCATTTCTCATGATGTACTCTGCATGTAAGTTAAATAAGCAGGGTGACAATATACAGTCTTGACATACTCCTTTTCCTATTTGGAATCAGTCTGTTGTTCCATGTCCAGTTCTAACTCTTGCTTCCTGACCTGCATACAAACCTCTCAAGAGGCAGGTCAGGTGGTCTGGTATTCCCATCTCTTTCAGAATTTTCCACAGTTTATTGTGATCCACACAGACAAAGGCTTTGGCATAGTCTATACAGCAGAAATAGATGTTTTTCTGGAACTCTCTTGCTTTTTCCATGATCCAGCCGATGTTGGCAATTTGATCTCTGGTTCCTCTGCCTTTTCTAAAACCAGCTTGAACATCTGGAAGTTCACAGTTCACATATTACTGAAGCCTGGCTTGGAGAATTTTGAGCATTACTTTACTAGCGTGTGAGATGAGTGCAATTGTGCGGTAGTTTGGGCATTCTTTGGCATTGCCTTTCTTTGGAATTGGAATGAAAACTGACCTTTTCCAGTCCTGTGGCCACTGCTGAGTTTTCCAAATTTGGAAAAAACCGTAGCCTTGACTAGATGGACCTTTGTTGGCAAAGTAACATCTCTGCTTTTGAAATGCTATCTAGGTTGGTCATAACTTTTCTCCCAAGGAGTAAGCATCTTTTAATTTCATGGCTGCATTACCATATGTAAAATAGATAGCCAGTGGGTGTTTGATATATGATTCAAGGAACACAAAGCTGGTGCTCTGTGAAAACCTGGAGGGATGAGGTGGGGAGGGAGGTGGGAGGAGGGTACAGGAGGGAGGGGTCACATGTATACCTATGGCCAATTCATGTTGATGTATGGCAGAGACTATTACATTACTTTACAATATTGTAAAGTAATTACCCTCTAATTAAAAAAAAATCAGTTGTTCTCAACAAAGGATGATTTACCTCCCAGGGGATATTTGTCAATGTCTGGAGAAATTTTTGCTTGTCATAACTGGAGTTTTTTAATGACATCTACTGGGTAGAACTTGGGGTGTTGCTAAACATCCCACAATACAAAGAACAGTATTGCCCACAACAAAACTTGGAAATCTCATCAATGCTAAGGTGGAGAAACCCTGTCTGCCTTAGCATTTGAGGTCTTCGTTTGCTCCATTGTCGAGCTAGTTTCTGGTTTGTTCTCATTCTTTCTATGTCCCATTTTGAACATGAAATTGGAGGACAAGATAATGACAGAGGCCTAAAATTTTGCCAGAGGTGATGAGCAGCTGCGTAAGCCTCCCATGGTGCACTTATAGTCATGCCTATGGGATATAAGCTTATGCCCTAAGGTCCGAGGCAGACAAAGACAGCGTTGCAGGTGGACGATAACAGCTAGAACTGTTTCTGGGTGATCAAGCCCAGAAGGAAGAGACATGCATTCCCAGAACAAAATATTGAACAGAACAAAACCAAACTAACCTATTCTGGAATTTTGGAAATGCAAAAATGGAACTTAGGCCATTACATGTAAACTTTGGTCTCCTTTTACCTATGACAGGTGAGACTAACGTCCACAGCTGCAAAAGTGTTATGAAAAGTGCTGTTCACTGGATGGTTCTTTGCTCACACTGGGTCAAATACCAAGGACACTACTGACTAGCACAGTGCAGGTTGCCATGTGACTTATTGCACATGTGACTTATTTCATATTTATGCCAGTGGCTTTCAGAAACTTGGTCCTCTACCCAGAAATTGTAGTAAGAAACTTGAAATACAGCAATGAATAAAAGAAAAGATTCTCTATGCTAGTTAGCAAATTTTATTGAATTTAGTTATTGAAAAGTGCTAAGGAGTTTTAACCTCCTAATTTACCTCTCTCTGAAATGACACTTATTTTAATATCTCCCAGTCCTGGTTTTTATTTAGGCAGATGGTAGGAACATTAAGATAATATATTAATAACAGATGTATGCCTTTCTCTGGACTTCACAATGGGGAGGTTTTGTCTCAAGAAATTGTTAATAGAATTTAAAGTCTCTCACTTCCAGGTCATAGTTATGAAAAATGCTGCCTTTGTTGTCTCCAAAAACCATTACTATCCAATGTGTCATCATCATGAACTTCATCTAGAAATCACATTGGATATTAATAAGTTGCAATTGTAAGAAGATAGGATATAATTTTTTTTAATGTGTCACATTGAATTATTCTTCTCTGTGATGTTTGAAGTCATCCTTAGACAAAAGCAGTGTAATTTTGATTGAGGTTGACCAAATTGTTTGAAGGTCTATAGCATTTTCACACACATTTCTTTTGAAACAGGGAAAAGGAAACACTTTGAGTAGTTATTAGTTTTCCAGCAGATTAGTTTACCCTTAAGTTTGCCTTACAAATGCTCTTCAATGCTATATAACAACTTATTTGAAATAAATAATCTGAAACACACAATAACTTGATACATGGGTTATAGCTTATATTCCAAAAGTTTACTAGCCTAGAAAATATTATTCACAAAAGATCTAGGGGATTTGGGGAGAAATATAATGTAAAGCCATTTCTTACAGTTCTTTCTCAAGATTATCTGAAGTTGCTTGAGAAAGGACATGTAAAAGCTGATGATTAATTGTGTTGGGGGCATCTCCCTCTGCAGAGCAAGGTTAATTTACTCCTGTGGCTTCCTACATATGTATTTAAATTTAAAAAATAATAATTAAAAAATAAAAATAGATAACATTTGCTTTTTGGTGGGCAGTTCTAGAAATTTTAACGTATGCATCTTTATTACCCTCATCACAATCAGAAATCAGATAGTTCAATCATCACTAAAACTTCCAGTTTGCTAACAATTTATAGTCATGCCATCCCCCATCCCTAACCCCCAGCAACTGCTAACATGTTTTCTGTCACCACAGTTTTGTCTTTTTGCAAATGTTTTGTAACTGGAAACATACAGCATGTTATATTTTGAAAGTGATGTCTTACATTCAGCATAATGATTTGAGATTTACCTAAATTGTTGTGTGTATCAATGGATTGTCCTTTTTCTTGATGATTAGTTCCCATTATATAAATGTATCACAGGTTGCTTATCCATTCGTTTATCAAAGAGCATTTTGAGTTATTTCTAATTGTTGGCAGTTATGAATAATGCTGCCATAAACATGTGTGTGTGTGTGTGTGTGTGTGTGTGTGAACATAAGTTTTAAATTCCCTAGAATACCTAGGAATGGGATAGCTGGGTGGTCATATGGTAGATGTATATTTAATTTATAAGGGAATTTTGCCATTTGTGTTGCTGTCATTGCTGTGTATGTGAGTTCCAGTTGTTCTGCTTCCTCAGCAGCACTTAGTGTTCTCAGTAATTTTAATTTTAGTCCTTCTGATGAAGCATAGTAATACCACGTCATTGTTTTATATAATTTGAATTTTTCTAATGACTAATGATTTTGAACACTGTTAGGTAAGCTTATTTGCCATGTGTATATCTTCTTTGGTGAATTATCTCTTCAAGTCTTTTGCCAATTTTGAACTGGGTTGTTTGTTTTCTAATTATTTAGTTTTGAGATTCAGGATCCAAGTGATTTATAATTGATTTTATCCACTATGAAGCTTTTCTTTACATTCTTTTAGCAGTATCTTTCACAGAGCAAAGGTTTTTAATTTTGATGAAGATCAGTTTATCAATGTTTTCATTTATGGATCATGCTTTGTTGTTATATCTAAGAACTATTTGCTTAGTCCTGGATAACAAAACTTTTCTTCTAAAAGTTTTATCATTTAACATTTTAAACATTTGATCAATCTTGAGTTAGTTTTTGTAGAAGGCAGATTTCTTTTCATTGGTGTGTTATGTATCTTTTCCCATCCTTTTACTTTTTACTTCCTTATATTATTAAATTGAAATGAGATTCTCACAGGCAGGACTTAGTTGTTTCATGTCTTTTATTAATTCTGAGAATGTCTATTGTTTAGTGCATTTGACCATTTGCATTTAATGTAATTAGTGACATGTTTGGATTTAAGCCTACAATTTAAGTACTTGCATTGTATTTTTTCTTCCCTTTCCTGTACTTCTCTTTTCCCATTCCTGCTGTTTAGCCTATCCAGTATGGTGTGTGTGTGTGTGTGTGTGTGTGTGTGTGTGTGTTTGGTGGGTTTATTACTTTTTAGTTTTAAATATTTTATTTGTTTATTGTTTATATATTCTGTTTGTTGAGAATTTCTGTCTTTTAATTCAACTCGACTGCTTGCCCTTACTTTTTATGTTTATCATATTTTAAAAACAGTTAGTTTACTATATATAGCATGGGTCATTTATATTCAAGGTGCATACAATAATTTTTGGCTTTGTTTTTTAGTTATATTATTCTGTGGATCAGAAATCACTTTTAACTGATTAGCCTAAATTGGCCAGAAAAATATATGATTCCTAATTATTGACAAGGCTTACCATCTTAAGATAAATGAGTCAGCTAATAAAAATCACCTTCTTTCTCCCCAACATCACGAAATGACAAACTATATTGGAAAGGAGAGATAAGGAAGAAACTAGTCTTGCCCAAATTGGCAATAGTTTGGAAAGGGAGGGACACTTATTTCTAAGGCTGCTTAGCCATTGTATGCAACTAAAGTATACAATTTTCTCATTCACATGATAATTTCAAATGCCTCCCTCTTGACTTTCTTTGAAATAACAAACAAAGCAACTTAACAGGCGCTCAGCAGTGTGCAAGTCTTAGTTCAAGAGTGCTGAGTAATTAGTATCATTTATAGGAGGAAAACACCAAGATTATAATATTTTTTTTTTTACATTGGCCAGAGATTGGGGATTATTAGTGGAATGATAAGAGCTATCATAGTATTTCCCACCATGTCCAATAAATAGGCCTGTGTCCTTTAGTGATGCCTGTGTCTAAAGTGTGCTTAATTTGGTTGCAACATGGCATAAGCAATGTTGTTCAGCATAAACAGGCTGAATTTTTAGCTCAGTCATCATTTTGGAACATACTGGCAGCACAAGAATGTTAGCAGGATAAAGTTAGTAAGATGTTTATAAGAATAAAACTGGACTGTAGTAAGTACTCTATCTGTGGGATTCCAGTCATTTCTTATGCTCCATTTCTGATCCCCTCAGCTTCAGCAGTCCTTGGATCAGCTGCTGCTAGGGCTCTGAGGAACTTCACAGGGGTGTGACTTAACACTATCTAATCTTAAGCTGGAGCAGCAGTTGAACAGTGCTGGAATGACTTTGAGGAGATACCCCACGTCCAAGGGCAGAGAAGCCCCAGCAAGATGGTAGGCACTGGAGAGGCGGCTTCGTTGTAATGGAGCAACTTTGGGGAGATATCCCACGTCCAAGGGCAAAGGAAAAGCCCCAGCAAGATGGTAGGAGGGGCGAAATCATGAAATCGCATTTAGAATCAAACTCCATACCCGCCAGAGATGCTCAAAGGGCTCAAACAAACCACAGATCCACCAGGACACAGAGATCCACAGAGACTGAGACAGAATTGTGTTTGAGTGTCTCCTCTGGGTACAGGTCAGCAATGGACTGCTACAGGGGCAGGGGCTCTGGGTGCAATAGACCTGGGAATGGCACAAGCCCTCTTGGAGGAGGTTGCCATTAGCCCCACCATAGAGCCACCAGAACTTACACAGAACTGGGGAAACAGACTCTTGGAGGGCACAAACAAAACCTTATGTGCACCAGGACCCAGGAGAAAGGAGCAGTGACCCCACAAGAGACTGACCTAGACTTGCCCGTGAGTGTCCAGCAGTCTCTGGGGGAGGTGTGGGTAGCAGTGGCCTGTTGCAGAGTTTGGGGCACTGAGTGCAGCAGTGCTTGCATGGAACCTTTTGAAGGAGTTGCCATTATCTTCATTACCTCCACCATAGTTTGGCCTCAGGTCAGATAACACAGGGAGGGAATACAGCCCCTCCCATCAACAGAAAATTGGTTTAAAGATTTACTGAGCATGGCCCTGCCCATCAAAACAAGACCCAGATTTCCCCCTCAGTCTCTCCCATCTGCAAGCTTCCATAAGCCTCTTATCCTTCTCCATCAGATGGCAGACAGAATGAAAACCACAATCACAGAAAACTAACCTATCTGATCACATGGAACACAGCCTTGTCTAACTCAATGAAACTATGAGCCATGCCATGTAGGGCTATCCAAGATGGAAGGGCCATGGGGGAGAGTTCTGACAAAATGTGGTCCACTGGAGAAGGGGATGACAAACAACTTCAGTATTGTTGCCATGAGAACCCCATGGACTGTATGAAAAGGCAAAAAGATAGGACACTGAAAGATGAACTCCGCAGGTTGGTAGGTGTCCAATATGCTACTGGAGATCAGTGGAGAACTAACTCCAGAAAGAATGAAGAGACAGAGCCAAAGTAAAAGCAATGCCCAGTTGTGGATGTGACTGGTGATGGAAGTAAACTCCAATGCTGTAAAGAGCAATATTGCATAGGAATCTGGAATGTTAGGTACATGAATCAAGGCAAATTGGAAGTGGTCAAACAAGAGATGGCAAGAGTGAACATCAACAATTTAGGAATCAGCAAACTAAAATGGACTGGAATGCGGGAATTTAACTCAGATAACCATTATATCTACTACTGTGGGCAAGAATCCCTTAGAAGAAATGGAGTAGCCATCATAGTCAACAAAAGAGTTTGAAAACCAGTACTTGAATGTATCTAAAAAACAAGAGAATGATCTCTATTTGTTTCCAAGGCTATCCATTCAATACCAAATAATCCAAGTCTATGCCCCAACAAGTAATGCTGAAGAAGCACAAGTTGAATGGTTCTATGAAGACCTAAAAGAGCTTCTAGAACTAACACCTAAAAAAGATGTCCTTTTCATTATAGAGGACTGGAATGCAAAAGTAGGAAGCCAAGAAATAACTGGAGTAACAGGCAAATTTGGCTTTGGAGTACAAAATGAAGCAGGTCAAAGGCTAACAGTTTTGCCAGGAAAATGCACTGGTCATAGCAAACACCCTCTTCCAACAGCACAAGAGAAGACTCTACACATGGACATCACCAGATGGTTGACACTGAAATCAGATTGATTATATTACCCAAAGATGGAGAAGCTCTATACAGTCAGCCAAAATAAGACCAGGAGCTGACTGTGGCTCAGATCATGAATTCCTTATTGCCAAATTCAGACTGAAATTGAAGAAAGTAGGAAAACCACTAGACCACTCAGGTATGACCTAAATCAAATCCTTTACGATTATACAGTGGAAAGTGAAGTCGCTCAGTCGTATCCGACTCTTTGCGACCCCATGGACTGTGGCCTATCAGGCTCCTCAGTCCATGGGATTTTCTAGGCAAGACTGCTGGAGTGGATTGCCATTTCCTTCTCTAGGGGATCTTCCCAAGCTGACAAATATATTCAAGGGATTATATCTAATAGACAGAGTGCCTGAAGAACTATGGACAGAGGTTTGTGACATTGTACAGGAGGCAGGGATCAGACCATCCCCAAGAAAAAGAAATGCAAAAGGCAATTGTTGTCTGAGGAGGCCTTACAAATAGCTGTGAAAAGAAGAAAAGGGAAAGACATACCATTTGAATGCAGAGTTCCAAAGAATAGCAAGGAGAGATAAGAAAGCCTTCCTCAGCTATCAATGCAAAGAAACAGAGGAAAACAACAGAATGGGAAAGACTAGAGATTTCTTCAAGAAAATTAGAGATACCAAGGGAACATTTCATGCAAAGATGGGCTCAATAAAGGACAGAAATGGTAGGGACCTAACAGAAGCACAAGATATTAAGACAAAGTCAGAAGAATACAGAGAAAATCTATACCAAAAAAGGCCTTCAAGACACAGATAATCATGATGGTGTGATCACTCACCTAGAGCCAGACATACTGGAATGTGAAGTCAAGTAGGCCTTAGGAAGCATTACTACAAACAAAGCTAGTGGAGGTGGTAGAATTCCAGTTGAGCTATTTCAAATCCTAAAAGATGATGCTGTGAAAGTGCTGCACTCAATATGTCAGTAAATTTGGAAAACAGCAGTGGGCACAGGACTGGAAAAGGTCAGTTTTCATTCCAATCCCAAAGAAAGGCAATGCCAAAGAATGCTCAAACTAACCGCTCAATTGCACTCATCTCACACATTAGCAAAGTAATGCTCAACATTCTCCAAGCCAGGCTTCAACAGTATGTGAACCATGAACTTCCTGATGTTCAAGGTAGGTTTAGAAAAGGCGAGGGAACCAGAAATCAAATTGCCAACGTTTGCTGGATCATCGAAAAAGCAAGAGAGTTCCAGAAAAACATCTGCTTTATTGACTATGCCAAAGCCTTTGACTGTGTGGATCACAACAAACTGTGGAAAATTCTGAAAGAGATGGGAATACCATACCACCTGACCTGCCTCCTGGGAAATCTGTATGCAGGTCAGGATGCAACAGTGAGAACTGGACATGGAACAACAGGCTGGTTCCAAATTGGGAAAGGAATACGTCAAGGCTGTATACTGTTGCCCTGATTTAACTTATATGCAGAGTACATCATGAGTTGCTGGACTGTATGAAGCAGAAGCTGGAATCAAGATTGTCTGGGAAAATATCAATAACTTTAGATATTCAGATGACACCTCACTTATGGAAGCATGTGAAGAAGAACTGAAGATCCTCTAAGCTCAACATTCAGAAAACTAAGATCATGGCATCTGGTTCCATCACTTTATTGCAAATAGATGGAGAAACAATAGAAACAGTGAGAGAATTTATTTTGGGGGGCTCCAAAATCTCTGCTGATGGTGACTGCAGCCATGAAATTAAAAGATGCTTGCTCCTTGGAAGAAAAGTTAGATCAACCTAGACAGCATATTAAAAAGCAGAGACATTACTTTTCCAACAAATGTCCATCTAGTCAAAGCTATGGTTTTCCAGTAGTTATGTATGGATGTGAGAGTTAGACTATAAAGAAAGCTGAGTGCTGAAGAATTGCTGCTTTTGAACTGTGGTGTTGGAGAAGACTCTTGCAAGCCTCTGGACTGCAAGAAAATCTAATCAGTCCATCCTAAAGGAAATCAGTCCTGAATATTCATTGGAAGGACTGATGCTGAAGCTAAAACTTCAATACTTTGGCCACCTGATGTGAAGATCTAACTCATTTGAAAAGACCCTGATGCTGGGAAGGATTAAAGGCGGGAGGAGAGGGGAACGACAGAGGATGAGATGGTTGGAAGACATCACCGACTTGATGGGCATGAGTTTGAGTAAGCTCCAGGAGTTGGTGATGGATAGGAAAGCCTGGCCTGCTTCAGTCAATAGGGTCACAAAGAGTTGGACATGACTGAGCGACTGAACTGAACTGAATTTCAGGTCATATAGTCTCTCACCTCTGCCTCAGGGCTTTCCTGTTTATTAAACATGGACAGTTACTTCTGAGAGGCAGCAAGAGTTAATACCTAGTATAGTGAAAACTTTGATGGAAGTTAGTAGGAAATTACTTCCCTTTTCCTTTTCCTCATTATCTGTGTGCTCAAACAATGGTCCTGAGATTTAGTCTATACATATATTCTCTCAGAGGAAGCCCTCAGGAAATCAAGCAATTGATTGCATTTGTCGGCAGCCACCTGATAACACATTCTCTTAATTTTCCCCTCTTCACTCCTGCTTCACACTCTTTGTGTCTTTTCTTCTGCTCCCTGGTACTGCAGTCTCTAATTACACATTAACACTTAAAGCTATTTCTATTGTTCCATTTTCTGGGGAACGTTGGCCCAGACACGTAATAACATTATTACTTAATTAAGAGACCCATGTGAAATATAATAAAATATGAGATAAGCATTTCTAGCTGTATATGGATATTAAAAAATTATGTTTAGTTTACTGCAATGAAATTTGTTTGCTTCACTTTTTGAATTTAATTTCCACTTCCTCTTTTCACTACTGCACACACAAAGGGACTCTGGTCATCAGTCTTCTAACAGGTGTGTGCTGGGGAATCTGTGATCAATAAATAGCTTTTAATGACTTCTGAGTTGTTTTAATAGAAACTTCAGTGATGCATAATATGGAGGTGAAACCGATTTTTATCTCCCCTCAGAATTATGAAGCCGACTTCAAACTACTTTATAATATCTTTGGATCTTTGAAATAGTTATGTGAGGTAAGCAGGAAATCAGGTTTATTTATCTTTCATAGGACTCTAACTGGGGTTCAGGGAGATAAGGAGACTTACCTTAGAGGTCACAGAGGAAATCATTGTCAGAAGTAGAATTGTTGGTTTACCAAAATTTTATTCTTTCCCGTATGATCTCCTTTACACCAAGAGTTTACAGACCTTGGATCTTTTAAATATCTTTTAAATAGCCATAGCATCTATGGCTCCGAGAAGGCAATGGCACCCCACTCCAGTACTCTTGCCTGGAAAATCCCATGGACGGAGAAGCCTGGTGGGCTGCAGTCCATGGGGTCGCTAAGAGTCGGACATGACTGAGCGACTTCACTTTCACTTTTCACTTTCATGCATTGGAGAAGGAAATGGCAACCCGCTCCAGTGTTCCTGCCTGGAGAATCCCGGGGACGGTGGAGCCTGATGGGCTGCTGTCTACGGGCTCGCACAGAGTCGGACACGACTGAAGGGACTTAGCAGCAGCAGCGTCTATGGCTAGCATTTCTGACAGTCTGATCTTTTAATTTTTTCACTTGTTCAAAAGTTTTCTAGTTTATATGATGTAATAGAAAATATATAATATGTAACAACGTGAACTTGAATGGATCAATTCTATAAAAGAAGCAAATTACATTTCATCTTTATGTATCTTATGCCTTTTTTGCTCTTATTATTATGATATTGTTATTCTCAGCTCTTTTGAACATTATTTATTGAGATATAATTGATGCACAGTTTTATATGTTACAGGTGTACAGCATATTGTGATTCACAGTTTTTAAAGGTTATACTCCATTCATAGTTATTTTAAAATATTGGCTATGTTCCTTGTGTTGTACAATATGTCTTGTAGCTTACTTACTGTATGCAGAACAGTTTATACCTCTTTATCCCCTACTCTTTCTTGCCCCTCCTCCATTCCTCTTCCCATTGGTTTTCACAAGTTTGTTCTCTGTATCTGTGTCCCATGTCTTTTTATAAATGCTTATTATTTATTCTGAGTATCTTTCACTTGTTTATTAAAAAATATATTATACAAAGCTCTTTGCTTCTCTCCTCCAATTTTTATATATCCTCATTAAAGCTCTCACTAGAACAAACTGTGAGATTGGCTGTTTCTACAAATAAAAGGAAATGTTTCTGTTCTGTTTATTGAGAGTAGTCTTATACTGCTATAGGGGGATTTATATCCATAGCTCTCATATATACTAATAAGATATGTAAGCATAAATAATCAGTATATGAAAAGCAAGCACATTATATCTAAAGAATATAATAAGCATATTGTGTTATAAATAACTGATACAATTCTGGTTTTACATACCTGGACTAATCTTTGTACTATAAAAATTAAGTAGAATTTTAAATATAAAATACAAAATAGTTGTGATAAGCTAAGTTATATAAAGGTACAGTATTTCTTTACAATAATATGCCTCACATTTTTCTCTTCAATAGTTGGTGTCTATTTTTCACCATGAGATTTCTCAAATGATGGTTGAGGCATCAAATGAGTAATAATTAGCTACTGCTTAGGTAACAACAAATCCTATTTCAATATTTTCTGTAGGTACAATAAAGGGGAAACTGAAATTTTTTTTCTGTATGTCAACATTCTCACTCCTCATACTTCATTAAATCAAGATGAAATAAATCTCTGAAGACTGAAGTACAAATTTTAGAGCTGTATTGATTTAACCTTCCCTTTGTAAATATTTCATAGTTCTATAATGTGCAAATGCAGTCACACATAGAACAAAGAATTGCACTTTTTTGTTAGTATGCAGAGGGAGTAACTGACAGCTTTTATTATACCATTTAGGAAATAATACACATGAAAATGTGGAAGGATATTTCGTTATTATTACGGAATGTCAAGAATTGATGAAACGTTGTTTATAAAGGAAGAAATTTGTAGAGAATATTTTAAATGTACCATTTTCCACATATAAATCCATTTACCTTTTATAACCTAAAATTTTTTCTCATTTTTTTCAAGTTATTTATTGGTTCTTTTCATATGAGGGGCTTTTTTTTTTTTTTTGTCAATCTTTGTCTCTCCCTCATTGACACTGAAGAAACTCAGAATTTAAATATGTGGTATTATGGAAACTTCTTCTATATCAGCACACTGTGAAGTCACAGAGATATAAAAATAAATATATTTCATTGAAGGATCCATTAAGGAAGAAGTAACCTTTCTCATTTAAGGGTTGGGAGTAAGGCTGTAAAAATGACAAATATGTTATATCACTGCTTAATGTTTTCTCTTTTTAAGCTTTATATAAAAATAAAGTTGTATCCAACCCAGAAGATTTTAGTGAATGTTGATATATCAAGACATAACAGAATTCATTGTCTGCTGCCATAGAAGTGACATCAAAAAAAGGAGGGCTATTTGCTATTTTAATATGGACTTTGCTAAGAAGGCAGAGAAAATTGATCTAATGGTGAATAAGAGACTAGTATCATGAGCTATCAGTTTGACCTGCTTTATTAGACAAAAATTTCGTAATTGCACACATGTACACACACATACACAAACAAATATTTTAGGAAAATATTGTTACATACTTATAGACCAGCAACTTGGTGCTCTGAAACAAAAATTCAATCTACATCAAGGCAGACTGCATTCAGAAATCTACTGATGAACCTCAGGACATGGTAAAGAGAGTTTTGTCTAACAGGGGCCAGAGCTTTTCATTAGAGGGCAAACTTTAATCAGTATAGACAGACTTCTCAATATTGACTCTGTGCTGATTTATAAAACTTTCCCATGAAAATAATAATACAGATATATAAAAGAAAGGGTAACTATATTCAATTTTTTGGATTTATTCTTTAAGACTGGATGGCTACTTCTTGTTACTGTATTGGTAGGGTGTGTTATGTGTTCTGTGTGTGAGCATTCACATATATTTGAAAGAGTGGGGGTTTCCCACATGGCACAGTGGTTAAGAATGCTAATGCAGGAGACATAAGAGACATGGGTTTGATCCCTGGGTTGGGAAGATTCCATGGAGTAGGAAATGGCAACTTATATTCTTGCCTGGAAAATTCCATGGATAGAGGGGCCTGCAGACTATAGTCACAAAGAGTCAGACAGGACTAGAATGACTAAGCAGGTGATACTGCTCCTAGTGATCTGACTTTAAGTTGGTTTTATTTTCTTGGAGAAAGTTTGAGCTTTAACATTTCTGATTTTTTTCTTCTTAGAATTTTCTCTATATATTTCCTCTTGCCCATTCAAGTTAAAGCATAAGGAAAGTAGGCTACTCATCCCTCTAAGCCTGCTCTTTTGTCAGTGAATATGTGTATAAAAAAATCTTGTTATTTGGGAATCATAGCTATTTTGTGATGTTAAAGCCTCATTTTTCCTAATTATTTTCAATTCTTTTTCCCCATGCCTATTTCTAGGACAAATCTTGGCTATCTATTCTTCAAGCCTACTATAATCTGAAATGTAGTTATTTATTTCATTCCACAAGTATTTATTGATCACTTGCTGGATATACACCTGCAGTGTAAGTTTGAGTGTAGAAAGCCCTCCATCTCTAGGACAATCTGCTTTACTTATCTGCCCCCTTACTAAGTTTTAAAAAGTGTCCAGGCATGATGGAGTCACTTCTTAGTATATGTAAATTACTTTACTTGGAGGATAAAAATAAATATTCCATTGAAAGTGGTATCAAATAGTCTTTCTCATCTAAGAGTTTAAAGGTTTTATTTATTTGTTTATGTGTTTGTTTTTGGTTTTTGCTTCCTCCCTCCCCAGAGCCACCCTCCATGGAGCCTCCTGACTCCCTTAGGAAGCCTGGTCCAGGCTGCCCAACTAGCTAAGCACCCACTCTCTGCCAAGTTTCAGAGGCCAGGGTATGTAAAGTACCCTTCTAGGCTCATGCCTGCCCTGTGGGGCTTAGGGAAGGGCCCAGGTTGGTTTTCTAGTCACAGTGTCTTTTGGTGGCCCCAGGAGAACAGAAGACAGGAGGTGAGGGCAGCACCTGACTCCAGAAGGCCTAAGCATGGGACCAAGCCTGCACAGAGTGCCAGGCCCTGATGGAGAGCTGCTGGGGCCAGGGGGAAGGAGAGGGTGACTTCTCATCTGTGCGCCACAAAGACCCTGTGGCTGCTGTGAGCCTGGTTAGGTAGGGGTAACTTTAGCCCAATCAGGGGTGAAAAAATAGGCTCAGAGAAAAGATTGGAGCAGTCCAGGAAGGGGCCGATCACTAATGAAGCTGACTTCCTGGGGCACCACCCTTCTCAGTGTCTCCCAGGCCAAGTTCTACGGCAGAGCCCTTCTTCCCCACCAGCACCCCTAGTTTCATCCCTGTGAGATATTTCCTAACCTGTAAACTGCCTCATGCTTGCTCCCCAGCCCCTCTAGCTGATGGGAATTGTTCCAGGCCCTCATTCCTAGTGAGCACCAGAGTAGCAGGGCCCAGGTGGCACTGGCCTCCTGGAACACTGTCCACAGCCTAGAGCCTCAGGGCTCTGTTGTTCCTTTTGGAGTGGAGGGGGAGACTGGTCTACCCCAGCCCTGAAGGGCTTCTCCATGCGTGGGTCCCCTCTAGGAACTGACAACCCCCCCAGACAACCCCCACCCCCACTCCCTGGCTGGAAGACATCTATCTAGAAAGAGAGGGAGACAAAGCAAGCAAAGGGAACAGAACATGTGTTACATATCTGTTTATTTCATTTATTCAGCACTCAGTATAAACAAATGCTTATTGTATGCTTCTTTGTACCAGACACTATATAGTAATTTGAGAACTGGAAAGTGTGAACAAAACAGAAAAAATTCCCCTCAAGGAGCTTACATTCTACTAGGGGAAGTAGGCAACAAACAATAACGATATAAATAAAAAAGTAATTTTTATGATATGGTTAGAAGGTTGTAACCCCTGTAAGGGTGGGGGGAAATAGATCAGGGTAAGTGAGATCAGGAGTGCTTGTGGGCAGCAGCAGTTTTAAGGGATGATCATGGGATGATCAGCATAGACTTCCTTGGGAAGGTATTCTGAGCTGAGTCTTGATAGAGGTGACAGTTAGCCAAGCAGATATTTGGGAAAGGACTCTCCAGGCCAGAGAAACATCTAGAGTAAATTGGAAACCACACAAAGGTGGTCAGTGCTACTATGGAGATATTGAGTGAAGTAAGGGTGCATGCGTGCTAAGTTGCTTAGTCAAGCCTGATTCTTTGTGACCCTATGGACTGTAGCCCACCAGGTTCCTCTGTTCATAAGATTTTTCAGGCAAGAATAGTGGAGCAGCTGCCATTTCCTTCTCCAGGGATCTTCCCGACCCAGCAATGGTACCTTCATCTATTATCCCTCCTTTTGACAGGCAGGTTCTTTACCAATGAGCCACCAAGTAAGGGAATTATTGGTGGGCTATTATTTAGGGCCATTGACTGACCTGATGTACACTTGAAAGGAATATTATGGTTACTATGTGGAAAATAGACCATCACAGAGGAAGAGGAGAAGTAGCGTGGGAGGAAGGAGGCTTGCATGTCCAAGTGGGAGGTGATGGTGACTCAGACTTGGGTCATAGCAGAGAAAATAGTCAGAAGTGATCAGATTCTGGCTATTTTGAACATATCCAAAGTTCTAGACCGTTGTGTGTAAAAGAAAATGAGAAGCCAAAGATGATGTCAACAGTTTTGACCTAAACAATGGTAATGACAGAATCACTGTCAAAGAATGCAAAGGAAAGGGTTTGTGTAGGGTAAGACCAGAATTTCAGTTTCAGACAACCAAATGAAGAAGTAAGGAAATTAGTTTGATGAGTCTAGACTTCTAGAGGAAGGTCTGGGCTAGAGATACCACTTTATGAGTCATTAGCATATAGAAAATAGAGAAAGGCAGTCGAATTGGATAAGCTCGCCCACTGAAGTGTGTGTTGATGGAGAACAAGAAATGATATGAGATGCTGAATTACTCTAATAGTAGGAGAAACGCTGGGCTGGATGAAGCACAAGCTGGAATCAAGATTGCTGGGAGAAATATCAATAACCTCAGATACGCAGATGACACCACCCTTATGGCAGAAAGTGAAGAAGAACTAAAGAGAGCCTCTTGATGAAAGTGAAAGAGGAGAGTGAAAAAGTTGGCTCAAAGCTCAGAAAACAAAGATCATGGCATCCGGTCCCATCACTTAATGGCAAATAGATGGGGAAACAGTGGCTGACTTTATTTTTCTGGGCTCCAAAATCACTGCAGATGGTGATTGCAGCCATGAAATTAAAAGATGCTTACTCCTTGGAAGGAAAGTTATGACCAACCTAGACAGCTTATTAAAAAGCAGAGACATTACTTTGCCAACAAAGGTCCATCTAGTCAAGGCTATGGTTTTTCCAGTGGTCATGTATGGATGTAAGATTTGGACTATAAAGAAAGCTGAGCACTGAAGAATTGATGCTTTTGAACTGTGGTGTTGGAGAAGACTCTTGAGAGTCCCTTGGACTGCAAGGAGATCCAACCAGTCCATCTTAAAGAGATCAGTCCTGAATGTTTATTGGAAGGACTGATGTTGAAGCCAAAACTCCAATACTTTGGCCACTTCATGCCAAGAGCTGACACATTTGAAAAGACCCTATTGATGGGAAAGATTGAAGGCAGGAGGAGAAATGGATGACAGAGGATGAGATGGTTGGATGGCATCACTGACTCAATGGGCATGAGTTTGAGTAAATTCCGGGAGTTGGTGATGGACAGGGAGGCCTGGCCTGCTGCAGTCCATGGGGTTGCAAAGAGTTAGACATGACTGAGCAACTGGACTGAGCGACTGAACTGAACTGAACTGAACTGTAACAGTAGGAGGCTGAGGAGAAGGTGGGGAAGGTGAAAACATGAAAAACCAAGATAGTATTTTGTCCTGGAAGGCAAATTAAGAAGTCTATCAAGGAAGAGGAGTGGCCAACTCTGGTAAATGCTTATAGGTCAAAGGAGAAGGGGACTGAGAATTAACAATCAGAAATTGGCAGGGAGGGCTTCAGATAAAAGACTTTAAGTAAATTCCTTTCCTTCACAAGACAAATACTAGAATATTCCAAGAGGCAATGCGTCTGTAATCATTAAGAACATATCTTTAGAATCAAATCGATATGGACCTCGGTCCCAGCTCTGCCTCAGGTTAGTTTCTGACTTTGGGATAGTAAGTCCTTCCTGAACATCAGTTTCCTCCTGCTTAAAAATTAGTAGTAATATACACTTCATAAAGTGGTTGGAGGAATTAAATATTTAACTGCTGATCTTCTTCCTGATATTTGCTTGCGTGCTAAGTCACTTCAGTCGTGTCCAACTCTTTGTGACCCTGTGGATTGTAGTCTGTCAGGCTCCTCTGTCCATGGGTATTCTCTAGGCATGAATACTGACTGTAGTGGGTTGCCATGCCCTTCTCTAGGGGATCTTCCCAACCCAGGGATTGAACCTGTGTCTCTTATGTCTCCTGCATTAGCAGGCGGGTTCTTTATGAGTAGCACCACGTGATAAGCGCTCCTGATATTTGATGAGTGAAAATAAATGGGAGTTATGATTATTGTAAGTCTGGTTATAGTTATCATTAAACCTAGTAGTCAAGGCCACCTTAAATGTGATTCTAATTCACCTATTCAGCCCAGATGTTCACCATGTTCCCTTATTTCAGTCCAAAGTTACCTCCCATCATCCCCAGAATATTCTTAATGTTTTAATGCTTTCTCTTTTCCCTTGTTAGCCCATATGTTTTTCTCAGGTTAGAATACCTCCCACCCATCTCTGCCTATCAGGAGCCCTCATATTCTTCAAACTCTCACTCAGGTCCTGTTCTCTTCTGGAATGCTTCCTTTATCACTTCAGTCAGATGCAGTTTTAATCTTCTTGGAATTCATTTAACTCTAATAACTGCACTATCAATATATCTCTAGTACACACCACATCAAGAATATGAATCTGTTTACATGATCTATTTCCTTGAACTACAGTGTGGGTTCTAAGAGGTTAGTGATGTCTGTCCCACCTTAAAGGTACAACAGTCCTTTGGTGTTGGTAGATGATGATGTTATTTCTCTGGAACTGTTTCATAGCTGGACTCTTCTCCACTTTTGAGGGCTAATCTTTAGATCCTTCCATGTAGTGAAACAAAGAACCCTTGAAAATTATGAAGCCTTTTAAAGATGATGTTCAAATGGTCAAAAGATTTCTGTGAGAACTTGAGCAGTAATTCTACTTCTCAAGAAAATAAAAGGATGATCTTTAGGACCAAATGAGAAAGTATATATAAAATATCTAAAAGATGTCAAACACAGAAGAACACTAAAAGTAGTAATTTACTAATATTATTCACAAAAGCACATTTTGTATTCAACTTTATGTCTCTAAACATAGGTATTTCAGACTCATATTTAAGTAAAATTTATTAGCGCTATTGTACATGCTAGATACTGTGCTAGGTGCATTCTTAGGTATTACCACATATGATTCCTACTATAAAACAATCTTATAGCTGAATTTTTTTTTTTTTAATAAATGAGCAATTTGGGTTTGAATGACTTAGCACTTTGTCTAACATCACATATTTAATGTCTCCAGATTCCAAGTTTAATGTTCTTTCATATGTATTGGCAATAATTATAATATCAGTATTTATTAAGCACTGAATCTACATAATGCATTATACTCAATCATATAGGACACCATTTAATTCTCATGATATACCCATGAGGAAGCTGCCAAAGACTCAGTCAGGATTCAAGGAAGTCAGACCATTTTCCCAGGTTCACTCAGGTAAGCGTTGTGGAACAAGGATTTAAATCCAAATTGGTCTGATTCTGAAGTCAGTGGTTTTCCTACTCCTTACACTATCCATTGTTTTGGAGGCTTATCACTACCAAATGAGAGCCAGTTTGAGTGGGAGACACACAAATATTTTGCCTCAATGTGGTAACGTTGTAGACTGTTTCTTAAATGTCACTGGCCAGAAAACAATGGCTTGAGATCTCTCATTTGGTTTTTAATTGAATGGTTCATGGAACTCCTGAAATGTCTTCTGCATTTTTGACTCTAAATCCTTCCTCTCTTTCTTTGAATGGGTAATTTCATACATTGTTCAAGCCTTAGAATAGCTGAAACCTCTTCTGGGAAGCCTTTTCTTCTATTTCCTGTCTAAACAGTGCAGTGTTGACAAGTGTTCTCATGGTGCTCTGGACTAATCTGTATCACCCACCAATCATAATGCTATTCCTCTCTTCCCCTCCCCCAAAGTAGGTCTTTAAAGTTCATAGTCACCACAGAGCTGCAAACATGGAAAATGCTCAAAAAGTTTTGCTATTCTCAGTAGTATCTTTCACTGTTTCCTTGTAGTCAGTGAGTCATTTTTCAGCAAAAATAATTTTTTTTCTCAATTACTGATAGCATGTTTCTCCCCTACTTCCCACTCTGAAGTGGTTTTCCTCTTCCTATATTTTGGGAACAAGAACTTCATTTTATTTAAGAACGTTTTGCCAGATCATTCTTTCTTTGTTCTTAGGCCACCATTACCTCTGTTCTTTCCAGATGTGGAAAGTGACATTTTCTCTGAAACTGAATTGTGTTCCTTTTTGCTTATGTCTGAATTTTTGCTTTAGTTTTTGAGTGGTCTTTTTTTTTTTTTAAATTTTTTCAGTAGCTAGAGATCATTTCTATGAAGACCTACAAGACCTTCTAGAATTAACACCCAAAAAATATGTACTTCTCACTATAGGGAACTGGAATACAAAAGTAGGAAGTCAAGAGATACCTGGAATAATAGCAAAGTTGGGCTTGGAGTACAAAATGAAGCAGGTCAAAGGCTAACAGAGTTTTGCCAGGAAAATGCACAGGTCATAGCAAACACCCTCTTCCAACAACACAAGAGAAGACTCTAAACATGGACATCACCAGATGGTCAATAACAAAATCAGATTGATTATATTCTTTGTAGCCAAAGATGGAGAAGCTCTATACAGTCAGCAAAAACAAGACCAGGAGCTGACTCTGGTGCAGATCATGAAATCCTTGTTGCCAAATTCAGACTTAAATTGAAGAAAGTAGGGAAAACCACTAGACCATTCAGGTATGACCTATATAAAATCCCTTATGATCATACAGTGGAAGTGACAATTAGCTTAATGGGATTATATCTAATAAACATAGTGCCTGAAGAACTATGGACAGAGGTTCGTTACATTGTACAGGAGGCAGTGATCAGACCATCCCCAAGCAAAAAAAGAAAAAAGCAAAAAGGCAAACTGGTTGTCTGAGGAGGTCTTACAAATATCGGAGGAAAGAAGAGAAGCTAAAGGCAAAGCAGAAAAGGAAAGATATAGCATTTGAATGCAGAGTTCCAAAGATTAGCAAGGAGAGATGAGAATGCCTTCCTCAGTGATCAGTGCAAAGAAATAGAAGAAAGCAATAGAATGGGAAAGGCTAGAGATCTCTTCAAAAAAATTAGAGATACCAAGAGAACATTTCATGCAAAGATGGGCACAATAAAGGACAGAAATGATATGGACCTAACAAAAGAAAAAGATATTAAGAAGTGGCAACAATACACAGAAGAACTATATAAAAAAGATCTTCATGACTCAAATAAACACGATGGTGTAATCACTCACCTAGAGCCAGACATCCTGGAATGTGAAGTCAAGTGGGCCTTAGGAAGCATCACTATGAACAAAACTAGTAGAGGTGATGGAATTCCAGTTGAGCTATTTCAAATCCTAAAAGGTGATACTGTGAAAGTGCTGCACTCAATATGCCAGCAAATTTGGAAAATTCAGCAGTGGGCACAGGACTGGAAAAGGTCAGTTTTCATTCCAATCCCAAATAAATGCAGTGCCAAATAATGTTCAAACTACCATACAATTGCACTCATCTCACATGCCAGCAAAGTAACGCTTAAAATTCTTCAAGCAGACTTCAACAGTATGTGAACCATGAACTTCCAGATGTTCCAGCTGGATTTAGAAAAGACAGAGGAAAGAGAGTTCAAATTGCCAACATCTACTCGGCAGAAAAACATCTAGAAACTTGTAGAAAACTTGTGAAAAACATCTACTTCTGTTTTATTTCCTACGCTAAAGCCTTTGACTGTGTGGATCACAACAAACTGTAGAAAATTCTTAGAGATAGGAATACAGATGACCTTACCTGCATCCTGAGAAATCTGTATGCAGCAGATTAGAAGCAACAGTTAGAACTAAATGTGGAACAACAGACGGGTTTCAAATTGGGAAAGCAGTACATCAAGGCTGTATATTGTTACCCTGCTTATTTAGCTTATATGCAGAGTACATCATGCGAAATGCTCGGCCAGATGAAGCACAAGCTGGAATCAAGACTGTTGGGAAAAATATCAATAACTCCAGATATGAAGATGACACCACCCTTATGGAAGAAAGTGAAGGAGAACTAAAGAACCTCTTGATGACAGTGAATGAGGAGAGTGAAAAAGTTGGCTTAAAACTCAACATTCAGAAAACTAAGATCATGGTATCCGGTCCCATCACATCATGGTAAATAGATGGGGAAACAATGTAAACAGTGGCAGAATTTATTTTGGAGGGCTCCAAAATCACTGCAGATGGTGACTGCAGCCATGAAAGTAAAAGACGCTTGCTCCTTGGAAGAAAAGCTATGAGCAACCTAGACAGCATATTAAAAAGCAGAGACATTGGCAACAAAGTCCATCTAGTCAAAGTTATGGTTTTCCAGTAGTCATGTATGGATGTGAGAGTTGGACTATAAAGAAAGCTGAGTGCCAAAGAACTGATGCCTTTGCACTGTGGTGTTGGAGAAGACTCTTGAGAGTCCCTTGGACAGCAAGGAGCTCTAACCAGTATCCTAAATGAAATCAGTCCTGAATATTCATTGGAAGGACTGATGTTGAAGCTGAAACTCCTTTACTTTGGCCACCTGATATAGAGAACTGACTCATTGGAAAAGACCTTGACTCTGGGAAAGATTTAAGGGCGAGGAGAAGGGGATGACAGAGAATAAGATGGTTGGATCTCACCGATTCACCAACTTGATGGACACGAGTTTGAGCATGCTCCGGGAGTGGTGATGGACAGGGAAGCCTGGTGTGCTGCAGTCCATGGGGTCACAGTGATTTGGACACAACTGAGTGACTGAACTGAACTGAAAGATCATGTTCCAAGCATTCATGAATGAAATGATATGTAAATAGAAAATCACACACACTAATGCTATGACATTCCAAATCTCCTCTGACACAGAGGTGTGGACAGGGTCAGGATGCCTTCTATACTGCATCACGTGGATTATGATTTTCTCTTTCACCACCCTAACTAGACTGGCCACATCTAAGCTATGGTCTGGATAAATAGAGAATAACTCTTACTGATGTAGTTTCAGTCATCTTTCCAGACTCTCTTACCCCATGATTAGATGCTACAGAAACAAGAATTGGAATTAGCTGGTGGAGGTAGATACCATGGTGAAAGACCTAGCATATACTTGAGACATAGCACATTACTTTAAGGAAGACCTCCACTTTATTCTTAAGAGAAGTACATAAGAAGTGCTATAGCATGTTGGCGGTTGACTAAGGGGTACTCTTCTGTCAGATCCAGTTTCAAATTCTATTTCTGCAATTTGTTAGAAGTTAATATCTTGGACATGTGATTTTAACATCCCTGAAGTCCAGTTTATTAATATTTATGTATAAAATCATAGTCGATTAAGATTTGATAGGATATGTATGATTACAGTGTCTGCATGCAACAGGCACTAAATAAACAGTGATTATACACATTTTTGTTACATAGAGATTTACAAAGCATGTTTATAGAAAATCAATTTGTGAGAAAGATGAGCTCTATCTTCACTACATGCCCTAGGAACTTCATCATTTTTGGTCTCCCTGTCTCCTCTTTAGACCTTGTTCTATGAACATAGCAAGAGATGGTTTTATATTCACATTTTTGTCCATGGTACATAGTAAACCTTTAGTATTTTTTAGATGAGCTTTAGGGTGAATTTAACTCAGATGACCATTATATCTACTACTGTGGGCAAGATCCCTTAGAAGAAATGGAGTAGCCATCATAGTCAACAAAACAGCCTGAAATGCAGTACTTGGAGGCAATCTCAAAAATGACAGAATGATCTCTGTTCGGTTTCTAAGGCAAACCATTCAATATCACGGTAATCCAAGCCTATGCTCCAACCAGTAACGCTGAAGAAGCTGAAGTTGAATGGTTCTATGAAGACCTACAAGACCTTTTAGAACTAACACTCAAAAAAGATGTCATTTTCATTATAGGGGACTGGAGTGCAAAAGTCGGAGGTCAAGAACACCTGGAGTAACAGGGAAATTTGGCCTTGGAGTACAGAATGAAGCAGGGCAAAGGCTAATAGAGTTTTGCCAATAGAACACACTGGTCATAGCAAACACCCTCTTCCAACAGCACAAGAAAAGACTCTGCTGCTGCTGCTGCTGCTAAGTCATTTCAGTTGAGTCCAACTCTGTGCGACCCGAGATGGCAACCCACCAGGCTCCCCCATCCCTGGGATTCTCCAGGCAAGAATACTGGAGTGGGTTGCCATTTCCATCTCCAAGAAATGAAAGTGAAAAATGAAACTGAAGTCTCTCAGTCATGTCCAACTCTTCATAACCCCATGGACTGCAGCCTACCAGGCTCCTCCATGGGATTTTCCAGGCAAGAGTACTGGAGTGGGTTGCTCTACACATGGACATTACCAGATGGTCAACACCAAAATCAGACTGATTATATTCTTTGCAGCCAAAGATGGAAAAGCTCTATACAGTCAGCAAAAACAAGACCAGGAGCTGACTGGCTCAGATCATGAACTCCTTATTGCCAAAATCAGACTTAGGTTGAAGAAAGTGGGGAAAACCACTAGACCATTCAGATCAGATCAGTCACTCAGTCCTGTCCGACTCTTTGCAACCCCATGAATCGCAGTACGCCAGGCCTCCCTGTCCATCACCAACTCCCGGAGTTCACTCAGACTCATGTCCATCAAGTCAGTGATGCCATCCAGCCATCTCATCCTCTGGCCTCCCCTTCTCCTCTTGCCCCCAATCCCTCCCAGCATCAGAGTCTTTTCCAATGAGTCAACTCTTCGCATGAGGTGGCCAAAGTACTGGAGTTTCAGCTTTAGCATCATTCCTTCCAAAGAAATCCCAGGGCTGATCTCCTTCAGAATGGACTGGTTGGATCTCCTTGCAGTCCAAGGGACTCTCAAGAGTCTTCTCCAACACCACAGTTGAAAAGCATCAATTCATTGGCACTCAGCTTTCTTCACAGTCCAACTCTCACATCCATACATGACCACAGGAAAAACCATTCAAGTATGACTTAAATCAAATCCCTTATTATTATACAGTGGAAGTGAGAAATAGATTTAAGGGACTAGAACTGATAGAATGCCTGATGAACTATGGATGGAGGTTTGTGACATTGTACAGGAGACAAGGATCAAGACAATCCCTATGGAAAAGAAATGCAAAAAAGCAAAATGGCTGTCTGGAGAGGCCTTACAAATAGCTGTGAAAAGAAGAGAAGTGAAAAGCAAAGGAGAAAAGGAAAGATATAAGCATCTGAATGCAGAGTTCCAAAGAATAGCAAAGAGAGATAAGAAAGCTTTCCTCAGTGATCAATGCAAAGAAATAGAGGAAAACAACAGAATGGGAAAGATTAGGGATCTCTTCAAGAAAATTAGAGATACCAAGGGAATATTTCATGCAGAGATGGGCTCAATAAAGGACAAAAATGGTATGGACCTAACAGAAGCAGAAAATACTAAGAAGAGGTGGCAAGAATACACAGAAGAACTGTACAAAAAAGAGCTTCATGACCCAGACAATCACGATGGTGTGATCACTCACCTAGAGTCAGACTTCCTGGAATGTGAAGTCAAGTGGGCCTTAGAAAGCATCACTAAGAACAAAGCTAGTGGAGGTGATGGAATTCCAGTTGAGCTATTTCAATTCCTAGAAGATGATGCTGTGAAACTGCTACACTCAATATGCCAGTAAATTTGGAAAACTCAGCAGTGGCCACAGGACTGGAAAAGGTCAGTTTTCATTCCAATTCCAAAGAAAGGCAATGCCAAAGAATGCTCAAACTACCTCAGAATTGCACTAATTTCACATGCTAGTAAAGTAATGCTCAAAATTCTCCAAGCCAAGCTTCAGCCATGCATGAACTGTGAACTTCCAGATGTTCAAGCTGGTTTTAGAAAAGGCAGAGGAACCAGAGATCAAATTGCCAACATCCGCTGGATCATGGAAAAAGCAAGAGAGTTCCAGAAAAACATCTATTTCTGCTTTATTGACTATGACTTTTACATAGTCTTTAGTCATAGACTTTGACTACTGACTATGACTATGAGAAAGCCTTTGACTGTGTGGATCTCAATAAACTGTGGAAATTCTGAAAGAGATGGGAATACCAGACCACCTGACCTGCCTCTTGAGAAATCTATGTGCAGGTCAGGAAGCAACAGTTAGAACTGGACATGGAACAACAGACTGGTTCCAAATAGGAAAAGGAGTACGTCAAGCCTGTATATTGTCACCCTGCTTATTTAACTTCTATGCAGAGTACACCATGATAAACACTGGGCTGGAAGAAGCACAAGCTGGAATCAAGATTGCTGGGAGAAATATCAATAACCTCAGATATGCAGATGACACCACCCTTATGTCAGAGAGTGAAGAGGAACTAAAAAGCCTCTTGATGAAAGTGAAAGAGGAGAGTGAAAAAGTTGGCTTAAAGCTCAACATTCAGAAGACTAAGATCATGGCATCTGGTCCCATCACTTCATGGGAAATAGATGGGGAAACAGTGGAAACAGTGTCAGACTTTATTTTTGGGGGCTCCAAAATCGCTGCAGATGGTGACTGCAGCCACGAAATTAAAAGACGCTTACTCCTTGGAATAAAAGTTATGACCAACCTAGACAGTATATTGAAAAGCAGAGACATTGCCAACAAAAGTCCATCTAGTCAAGGCTATGGTTTTTCCTGTGGTCATATATGGATGTGAGAGTTGGACTGTGAAGAAAGCTGAGTGCCAATGAATTGATGCTTTTCAACTGTGGTGTTGGAGAAGACTCTTGAGAGTCCCTTGGACTTCAAGAGATCCAACCACTCCATCCTAAAGGATATCAGTCCTGGGTGTTCTTTGAAGGACTGATTATAAAGCTGAAACTCCAATACTTTGGCTACCTCATGCAAAGAGTTGACTCATTGGCAAAGACCCTGATGCTGGGAGGGATTGGAGGCCGGAGGAGGTGGGGACGACAGAAGATGCGATGGCTGGATGGCATCGCTGACTCGATGGAGGTGAGTTTGAGTAGACTCAGGCAGTTGGTGAAGGACAGGGAGGCCTGGCGTGCTGAAATTCATGGGGTCACAAATAGTCAGACACGACTGTGCGACTGAACTGAACTGAGGGAGGTTAGTGACCATGTTAAGGTCTCTCAGCAAGAAGGGTGTCTGTCAATGAATTCATAAGTAATCAGCTTTCTGCTCTGCTTTTCCAACGGTGGCATGTCTGGTAGTAATATCACATCCATTGGTGGTCTAGACCCTAAGGAAGTTTTCTTATTTTTATATATGATTTTAGCTAAAAATTTCCATTCTTTTAGCTCTGAGAGTTGAAGTTAATATGAGGTCTTAATATGGGAATAAGAAGTAAGGAAGAAGCCATTAAAGGCTTAAAGTCTGCAGTGCTTTTGTAGAGGTAGTTCCTTCTGTAGAGTGAAGACTGCAGTTGGAGTGGCATTGTAGCTTTGGGTCTTGTTAGTTCATTTTTTCTAAGGCATAATTACTGAATTGGACACACTTTGTAAATTGGCTATGAGAGTGACAATGTTTGCAAGCCTTTTGTTTATGTGCTTTGAGGTCAAAAGAAGTTCTTTAGATCTCATTTTAATGTTTCTTATCTCTAGACAGATCCTTCCCATTAATTGGTGTATGCTTTCCCTCCCTTAGTGAATATCTGTTGAGAAATATAAATGTTAAATGACTCACTTTCATCTGAGGGAATGTTTCCCACATTGTAGAATGAAGCATCATAAATAATGATCAACAGCATTTTTGTTTTTTCCTAATAGATAATCAAAGCCAGACTTTTAGTAACTTGGCATTTTTTAAAACCACTGCATTCCTTGATGAGTCTATTTCACAACTCCCCAATTAGTGTGAAGCCATTAAAAAGATCTAGAGAGAATATTGTGGTTCAAAATGAGAGAAACTGAAGCATAAAGTAGGATAAAATCTAAATTATATATAAAGACTCTGAACTACCTGAAAGATACAATATACAACCTATTGTCAGATTATGGTTTTGGGTCTTTACATTTAAATTTTTAATCCATTTTTAGCTTTTTTGGGTGTGTATGGTATGTGATCTATTAAAGTAGCAAGTCACCATATTGTACATGTGAAACTAATATAATATTATACGTCAACTACACGTCAATTTAAAAACAATGACCGTATATATAATACGAGGTTTGTGTGTAGCTCAGGGAAGACCGATGAAGAATTCTGAAACTATGATTTAGTCAAATGCTGGCAAATAGGTTTTCTCTAATGAATCAGGCTTCCCTGGTGGCTCAGTCAGTAAAGAATCTGCCTGCAGTGCAGGAGACCAGGTTTGATCTGAGGGTCGGGAAGATGCCCTGGCGAAGGAAATGGCAACCCACTCCAGTATTCTTGCTTGTAAAATCCCATAGACAGAGAAGAGTCTGCTGGGCTATATAGTCCATGGGGTCACAAGAGTTGGACACAACTTAGTGACTAAACCATCACCTTCTCATGAATTACCTCAGATCGAAAAATACTCAGGGGTATTTTTTTTAAAGCAGTTAAAGCTGCTTCTCTCTTCATGAGGAAGAGAGCTACGGGTTCACAGCAGTGTTACACAACGAGTGTAGAAAGGAGTGACAGCATCCACCCCTCCGCTTTGCCTCTGTGAACCTAGACAAAGGCTCAGGTTCGTTCTGGAAAGAAAATGAATCTACTTCATTACTCTCATCATTTCCCTAAATACGTTCTGGATATCTCCTCAGATACTTCCAGATAATTTATCTTAACTCTTCTTTTTCAGATGAAATCTGGGGCAGACACTTGCATATGTTAACTAAGAAGGGGGTAGATTAAAGATGCTTCGCGTTCTTGAGTTGTTATCTCTTCTAGAGCTTGCTGACAACAGGAACAAACTTGGGTAGGTTTCTGTAGCTTTCTCTGCAGAAGACCCTTTTGGCATCTGATGAAACATAAAGCTCTTTGTGGTGTTGGGCATCTCCAAATGAAACACCAAATGAAAATATTACAGGACCGTTTATCAGAGTCTCTTTTTCATGAAATCACTGTCCTTGAGCTACCATTGAGAAATAATAAATTTTTTCTTTAGCATAATTTCCCTCAGGT